>NC_141333.1:12502772-12607772 GCF_037954235.1 Aulostomus chinensis | reverse complement strand
AGAAACAACCCCATGCCATGATGTTTCCACCACCAAACTTCACTGTTGGTATAGTGTTATTTGGGTGATGTGCAGTGCCATTTCTCCTCCAAACATGGTGTGTAGTATGACAGCCAAAAAGTTCAATTTTGGTCTCGTCTGACCAGACAACATTCTCCCAGTATTCCACAGGCTTATCCAGATGCTGTTTAGCAAACTTTAAACGAGCTGTATTATAAATTATATTTGTATTATCCATTATTTATGGATTTGAATGTTGTGATTTCTTTTCATGTGTGGATTATTTGAGTTAATACCAGTGTCTGGAAGAAATGTCACATGAATTGCATCTTTGGAAATAAATGTAATGACAAAAAAGTTAATGCGTTCAATACTTATTTCCCCCATTGTATATCTATCTATCTATCTACATACATATATATATATATATATATATATATATATACATACATATATCTATATACATATATATACACACACACATATACATATATAGCTCATGCATTTACTATATATACTGTATATATATATATATATGAATATATACACACATATATACGCATATATATACAAATATATATATACAAATATATATACACAAATATATATATATACACAAATATATATATATATATATACAAATATATATATATATATACACAAATATATATATATACACAAATATATATATATATACACAAATATATATATATACACAAATATATATATATATACACAAATATATATATATACACAAATATATATATATATATATATATAAAAAACTTAAAGAAATCCTTCAATATGAGTGTCCTACATTAATCGGATTATACCTTTTGGTGTCAGCAGAGCCATTCGCCTTGTCTTCCATTCCGGCTGTGGGAGACAAAACAAATAAGAACAAGAAGAGGGGACCAATTATTACCCCAATAAGAAGTTACACATCTAGTACTTAAACAGTAATTCCAACAAAACTCCTCCCCTCAGTTTTTATATGACCTTTAAATAATAAATAAAATTAAATAACAATCTTATTAAAATTGTTAAATAGAAGATATTAAGATACACTTTAATCTACTCTGATGCACACTGACTGTCCTTGGTGGTTTTGACTGTTGGTCACAAAAAGTACTGCACTATATATATATATATATATATATATATATATATATATATATATATATATATATATATAGTGCAGTACTTTTTGTGACCAACAGTCAAAACCACCAAGGACAGTCAGTGTGTATATATATATATATATATATATATATATATATATGTATGTATGTTGAGCTATATCTCCATATTTAAGTGAAATGATCTTAAAACCAAGATCCACTCAGTTATACATTTATGTTATAAAAAATGTGTCAGAAAATGTTACAGAAATTAATTACAACAAATATATCTTACAGTATTGTTATTGAGTCCTGGTTAAATAATATTTGCAGTTTTGTTAGCTCTAATCACAAACAAAACAACGAGCTGGGCTCAAGTAAAATGTTACAAATATGGCATAAATAGAAATTGTACTGCCTTAAGAACACCCCCCCCCCCCCCACACACACACACACACACACGCAACTAATGGATTAATTCATCAGGAAACATTGCCTTTCATTAACTTTTTTTTTAAGGAATTCTGAAGAATTTCAAGTGAAAATAAAAGTAACATTTTCTTCAACGACTTCCTGATGGTTCGCTGACATGCTCGATATATTTCCTATAATCTTCATACAATTGAATTGCAACAGTAAAGACAATTTTATGATGTAGCGACTAAAAGGTGTCAGACATCGTACATAGAAAAGATGCATCCTTAGCTAAAATTAAACTTACAATCTGTAACGCTGCAATTAATTTTCATTAGATGTTTCCTCAGTGGGTTGGCAGGTCAAACATCATCGTTTTCCTTTCGCAGTCCAACATCCGTTTGATGTTTCTACCCTAAAAACATTGATATCGCATAAGTATTGAAAAAGGCAAAAGCAACAGTAACAAACAAAGAAGCATTCGAATCAATAAACATGGCGAATGTAGCGGAAAAAGAGAATAACAAAGCTGGTGATATCACAATCACAGTCGACGGGAAGAGGTCGAGTGTGTGAAAATGACGACCCACAACTCACGTAGTTAGCTGAATAAAAAAATAGCAGAATAAAATCTCATACAACACAAAATTACCTAAATGGGTTCCATGGGCACCATCGAAGTTTCGTACCAAATATTAAACTCGGCGAAAAATACAGAGTCTTAACACTAAATAACAATAGCTGAAATGTAATCGCTACCTTTCCGTATTTTGTATGAAGCTAACAGTGATAGTTAGCTGGGTTTGCTAATCCAAAATTTAACAGTTACCTTATTTTTAAAGGTTTCCTGCTTGACAACAACCGTTCAAGTCCAACTTATTGACGTTATTTAGCTAACAAGATGTTAACAACGGTGATGTTTAAACAGCAAAAATACTGAGGAATTCATTTGATAAATATCAAGATTTAATCAAGTAAAGCCAACTAGCTTCTCATCGGTTTGGCTTCCTACGTCTACATGACAGCACAGATTCTTGGGAAATGAAGTCTTTTACTTTCCAAGCGTCGGCATTGATTTATAGCCAACAGCTCAATTGTAAATTGTGTCAGCAAAAGAAGACCAAAGAAGATAAAAACAGCAATCATGACTTTCAATAAAAAGACTTTTATTATAGTGACATATCCTTTGTTACATAAAATCTGCTACAGCAAAGATTATTCCCCTTGCAAACACAAGTAAATGTAAGTGAGAAAAACGTGTCAGCCTTCTAAATGATGTGCAAAATATTTCACAAACTAAATACAAACACATTTCAGATTATTCATCCCATACTGGCATGTGTGACTAACTACAAAGAACTCAAACAGATTTTCTTTTTATGTAGGAGTGAAGACGCTTGGGAGGACAGTGCCATCATTTACATCACTTATGACAAACATTAGTACGCACACGTACGGGGGGAGATAAATGACGCAGAAAAAGAGCTGTGGATTTCCTACTCAGGTTCTGGGAAGACTGACACACAAGAAGTTTGGACTGAAACATGCTGAATTCCCTGGTGTAGTTTTCAGACCCCCCCCCCCAAAAGTGTGTGTGTGTGTGTGTGTGTGTGTATGTATATAATATATATATATATATATATATATATATATATATATATATATATATTTTGTGTGTAATGGAACCACAACTACATTCTGCTCAAGCCTTTTATGTCAAATTCAGAAAATAATTTTCTTCAAATAAAATTTATTCCAAAGCAAATCAATAAAAGCATGTAAAGTAAAGAAAAAAAATACAAAGGCTCTGTCAGGCATCAATGTGCTTTAAATTAGAAAATTTCTTTATTACTTAAAGAAATTTAATACATATTTTCATTTTAAAAAGGGGAGATGAAAAGTAAATTTTTTAAAAATAATAAATAACAATATTCACTGTTTAGAACACTTTTGTGAATACAATATTTGGAGAGTTTTTATATATATACACGAGTAATATTTGAAATGTCATTTCTTTGAACAAATATAAGTAAAATAGCATAAGAAAGAGTTGTGCCTTTTGAAATTATATTAGGGCGAAATAAAATGTTGCATCAAGTTTTTAATCTTGGAAAAAATTGTGAGTATTGATTTATAGTCCATCAGTACCTTTATAAAACATTCAGTCTCAAAACCTTTTTCACATTTGGTTGTTAAAGATAGTTGAACTTCATTGGATTGCATTTTGTCCCATCTCGAAAGATGCGAGCACCACGTCAAATTAAGTTTAAAAACGTCAGAGGAATAAAATAGCGTATTAGAATTTCCAACGAGGTGGGAAATGTGTGTCCGACCTGCAAAAATAACTCCTGACCTCTATGCGCAAGGCCAAGGTCAAACCTCGTACATGACTTAAGGATTGACAAGAACAAGAGATTTTCTGACATCGGGACGTTCCACAGGTGGATCTCCTGTAAGAGTGGAGCCTCTGACAGAGTACATGAATGTCTGTTTGACAAAGTGTCAACCTGTCACAATGACATTTCAGCAATGAGGACGTGTGAACTAATGAAGGAAAAAATGGTGCCAAGTACAAAGGTAAGAGAAATTACACATTAAATATTTGAACAATCGCTGAACAGATGTGCCTTATGATTGAAAAATCTAAAAAATATTGAAGTCAAACTCCTTAATTTGTTCCCTTCAAAAATCTATGACATTAAAATGATATTTATTACTGACCTATTTTGATAGAATGAGCAAATATTGCTCCATAACAGTGTGAAAAGTGATGCATAACTGGAGTTAGTAGATGGTTAAGTTTAATAATAACCATGAAGGAAATTTTAGCATTTTTGATATTTCAGTTCACTGCTAAAATTTCACTGATTGTTAAAAGTTGCTTTCCTGGGATTAGGGGGACAAATGTAACAAAGATAAAAAAAAGGTCTAATACATCAATGTCCAGGTCTATAAAAATGAAATAAAAGAATACAAAAAACAAACAAAAAACAACCCCAAACAAAACAAAACAAAAAACTGGGAACAGTTTTAGGGCACTATTACTTTGTTGGGACACTGTTAGTCAAATGTACCAAAACAAAAATATGGCAGTAACACAATTTCTTCAGAACTAGCATTTAAAAAACAAAACTGAAAAGCCAGAATGGACAAAATATATCGATGTAACCAACACTGCTTAGCATCCACAGCAACAGACCTTTCAGCTTATAGCAAGAAAAATGCTACGTCGACACATCTCTCTATGTGAAGTCACATCCTTCATCAGTATCCTTTTATTTCTGAAAAAGAATTGTACTGAAAAATGGCTAATTTCAGTCATTTAATACCACCACCTTGTCTGAGGTAAAAGGAAATATCCTGTGAGCGGATATGGATGTGACAATGCTACAATTAATCAACAACTACAGCGCTGACATGTTTCCGCTTCATGATAACACTTGACGCTCCACTACTGAATGCCCGAGTGCTGAACGCCTTCAACAAGTCAGTGTTGCTTGTCCTTCATTTAAGATTTGGTCATGCTGTAACAACACAAAGTGTAAAATCTTATGTTTCATATATGTATATTCCTATAGTCACAAATACACAATTCTAGGCCTTAAGAAGAGGAGAATGATGTTTAAGTGTTTATTGATTACTTGCTGATAAACTGAACCCCAAAACATACTCATGCATGTAACAGACCACAGGTACCTGGCAAACTCAAACAACCCTAACATTTTCCCAAACCTTAAAGAGGAACAACACTAAATCTCACACACACAGACACACATACAGACACACACACACTTTTCATATCTGTGATATTCCAGCAACACAAATCAACCTTTCCTGCGCAAGCACATCTCTGGGGCCCTCCCTCACCATGGTGTAAAAGGTAAGACGTCGAGGATTCTGACAACAGCTCCTCACAGCTGGGTAGCTACCAATGCTACATTGATTGGTGGTGTCAGTGTGTGGGCCCTGACCCCACCTGTCACATGACTGCACCTCCTACAGTCATGGCTGCCCCCTCCTATTGCATTTGCTAGATACGCTGGAAGGGAGAGTGCAAGCAGGATCTGAGCATGTAGTTACCCTTTCAATCACAATAACTCACTTTCCATCATGGAATCTGCTCAGCTCCTCTCAATTTTGGTGCCAGAATTTGGTTTTCCACAGCACATAGTACCCCCTCAGCGAAGCTGGTCGTCATAGCGATGCTCCACAACACTGCCATAAAGTCTTCAATGGAACATACATAGGAACAACGGATTATCATGAAGGGATGGACATTTTGAGCAACCTTTCATTAGCAACCAAACATCCCCACCTCCTTAACTGACCACCATGTGGATTTCAGGTTGCCATCTAACTGAATAGTTAAAAAAAAAAGTGACCATCAATAATTTGGTTTTGGGTGATTCAATGGTTGCTCAGCCATTCCTGTGATACTTCCATGATCTGTAGTTTCTCAGTTCAATATCAGCCTCGCTTACTTGGAACATCAATGGAAGTGACACAAAAAGAAAGTACCAGGTATGAGGTACTATACAAAACCTTTACCCACTGAAACCTAAGAGAAAAAAAAGCCAAGTGGAGTTGAGTCCAGCCGGTACCATGTGGTGGAAAAGCAGCGAATATGTGCAATACCAGCTAATGCAATCAATCATTCTTTGTACCACTTGAGTATGGGAAATTTGATTTGAAATCAGAAAGAAGAAGAAGGAGAGGAAGGAATTCACAGAAACACAGAAATCGAAATGAAAAAGGACACAAGATGCGAACGTGGTTTAGTATTACTGTGTTGCAACACAGGGGGGTGTCTGCACAATGTGCCCGTGTATAGGTTAGTGCTAACTGCACGCAAGAACATGGCAAGAAGGACCTCATTCAGCTGTGTGTAATGAAGGAATGAGGCATTGGTTTTGAGCACGTGACAGCCTCAGTTTCACCTTAACCCTCAGGAGTGCGAACATCCCAAACTACGTGAGTCTTGATGGGACATCTTGCCCACTCACTAGAAGTCAGCAAATTCTTTTGCACACTTTTCTGTTTGTGAGATGCGAATGTCCTCCTCCTCATAGTCATCAAAGTTGCTTGTGTCTCCTGGTCCTCTGCATTTTGGCAAGAAGGGGGCCTCCACCTGAGAGATGAATCAAAAGGTTCATCAGCTAGGAATTTTTTTTTTTATCAATCAAAATGTCATATCATCATGAAAATAGAAGATTAGAAGTTAATGATTGATCAAATGTCACAGAGGAATATTTCATTTGCAAAAACAAAAGAACCACATTTTTGATTGAGAGGGACATTTGAGATACCCACTGAAAATGTACACATATATGTGTGTGTACGTTTTCAGACACACACACACACATATATACATCAGTGTATGTGTGTGTGTGTGTATATAAAATCAAGTCAGAAAATGTTTTTCTTTACCTTTCTCTCATAAATGGCGATCCAGTCTGTTGTGGAGAACCACTTGTGATTTTTGATGTCATTCACACCGTTCTTCAGGTTCCCAAATCTCTTTGTCAAGTCTACCTGAAGCAGATTTCTCAGCAGATCCTTCAGGTCAGAGCTAAAGTGAGAGGGGAATCGTACCTGCAACATCAAAATAAAGAAAGGACCTGCAGAAGCCTGGAATGCATGCCACATTTGAAAAATCTAATAAGAAAAAAATGACAATCCCAACACTTTGCCTGCGGTGATCTCTGTGTACCTTGCCGGACACAATCTTTTCATAGATCTGAATAGGTTGATCTGCGAAAAAGGGAGGGTAACCAGCTGCCATCTCATAGATAAGAACTCCAAGTGCCCACCAGTCCACAGCTTTGTTGTAGCCCTGAAAGACACAGGAAATATTCAAATAATCTATTAAAAGCTGCAGCTGGTTCCATTGTTTTCCAACAAGTTTTGTTTGAAAGCCATGAGACGTTTTTGTTTGGCTTTGTGCCGCATGCAATTGCACTGCAATTCAACACACAAGAAAGAGGACATTTTCGCTACATCTTAGTGTCTTTGAGTGAAAGTGTTTTTATGTTTAACACGGCATGGCAAAAATACCTTCCAACGTTAGCTCTCTCAGCAGCCAACTGTTATGCTTTGTTCGTTTCTACTGGAACACAGTTTTAGTTTATTTCCTACTGTTCCTACACAAAGAGCGGCATGACTCGGGGGTAGAGTGGCTGTCTAGCAACCAAATGGTTGCTGGTTCAATCCTCACATCCCCTGATGACCATGTGAAAGTGTCCTCGAGCAAGATACTGAGACCCTAACTCCCCCTGCAACGGACTGGCGATCCATCAAGGGTGAGCACTGCCTCTTGCCCAGTGTCAGCTGGGATAGGATGGGATGGGATGGGATGGGATGGGATGGGATGGAAAAGGGTTTAAATGGTGGAGTTTCACACCCTCCAGATGACAAGTGTACCCATCAGTTTTCTAATATGATTTCATTTGGTCAACTTTGCAGTTAATGATGGTCAACATGTGGATGAGCTTTGTTGGATATGAAAGGGCTCACCTTGCTGAGGATGATCTCTGGAGCCAAGTACTCAGGAGTTCCACACAATGTCCAGGTCCTGCCTTTTACTCTTTTGGCAAATCCAAAGTCTGTGACCTGATGGAAGATACACAGGGATGATAAAATCTGTCAGGGTATATCCAACACTTTTGACTAAACACTAAACTCGAGTTTAGCAGTGCTATTTATTAATGTTACCTCTCTTCATACTCAACTACATGAGGGCCAAAGGCTTCATATTTAAAAAGGGAAAATAAATTTGTTTACTTGAGTTAGATAAAACGTGTGTAAATATTCTACCTGGATGTAGCCATGCTGATCAATGAGCAGGTTTTCAGGCTTCAGGTCTCTGTAGATGAGGTCTAAGGAGTGAAGGTACTCAAAGGTGAGTACTATCTGAGCTGCATAAAATCGCGCATGGTGTTCACTGAAAGAGGTAAAGGTGGACAGTCAGACACTGGTGCACTACTTAATATACCAGTCTCCTCCGAGTGAAAGACAGAACTAAATCATCAGCTTACGGAAAATTACATCTGGTTCAAGTTTTTGATGAGAATGGATGCATCATACCTGAACCTTCCGATGCGTCTGAGGTGTGAGAACATTTCTCCACCCGGTACATATTCCATCACCATGTAGAGGTTTGAGTTGTCCTGATGAAAAAAGCAAGAAACAAACAAACTTTTAAATAAGGACAAAACAACACCATGTTGACTTGCTTGTAAGATGTGAGTGGGAACACAGACCTTGAAAGCGTACTCCAATCGGACGAGGAAGGGAAAGGAGACGGCTTGGAGTATTCTCTTTTCATTAAGTGTGTGTTCTATCTGCTTCAACTTCACAACCTGAAACAAGAAGGCACAACAGATTCGTGATGAGCACAACAGTTCCTGTAGATGAACTGAATCACTTGATTCAGTTCACCCTAAAGATTCGTTCAAAAGAGTCGTTCACCGAATCCATGAATCATGGGGGGGTTGCTTCATTCGTACAGTATGTATACTTATTTTTACCTGGTCATTTCAATATTTATCTTATATTTCACATTCAAGTTATTTTCTTAATATTTTAAATGCACATGAGGCTATTTATAGGCTACTTATTTTTACCTGGTCAGTTTGACGTTTATTTTATATTGCACATTTAAGTTTATATTTTCTTTGCCTAAAACCTTCAGTTTTTATTTTGTCATTTTGCTTTTAACATTTGTTTTGCACTCAGTTGACGGTTAGTGCATATTTATTTTTCTTGTATATTCCTTGTGATGTTATTTTTAATGTGACATAGCCTATAGTTTCAGTAATAAAAAAAATGTCATCACCACATCTTTGTTGTTTACAATGAGTTATGTTGTTACCCACTAACTGAGGAAATGGCTGACCGTCTGATTGTGACACTGTGCGAGGGGACATGTTACACTGGGGTCTAACTATGAATGGCAAACTCACTGAGCTCCTGGTAGCAGCGCCAGCCAGCCTGTCGTCATGGCCGCTCTTTCTGAGTCTCTCGCTCCAGCCACGCTAAGCAGGAGGCGGTCAACGGCGCGCAGACAGCTCCTAAACACCCACTTTCTCTGTCTCTCTCCTCTCCGTCTGTCCGTCCGTGGCTCAGTCACTCTACCAGTCCTCCTTCCCCCTCCCTCCCTGCATTTCTCCTTCTTCTTTAGTGGATTATTACGGCAGCCGACATGAATGCGTTTGTAGCACTGCTGCCACCTTCAGGATTAACTCACCATTACACTATATTATCTGCTCCAGCCAAACCAGCCCTTTTCCTCCTTGCATTGGCTCGCAAGCTGCTGACAGCGCAACTGAACCGAGAGAAGAATGATTCACTTGAGGAAGTGAGTCGAATCAGTACGTTCATTTAAACGATTCGACTCTTTTGAATGAAACGTTCGCCAACGACACAACACTACAACAGATGTAATAAGGTTCAAAAGAACTTCTAGATCACTAGTATGTGTGTTGCATCATTTCTGAATCTAGATAACACAAAACCACAAGGACACAATTTTTGTGTGTGCCTTAAAGTGGGGGTGATTAACTCACTATAACTTAGAAGCAAAATATAAAACATATGAAAAAAAGGCAGAGTGAAAATCTACATTGACCGGTAGAGCTGAAACAGAAACGTGAAGTGCCCCTGAGGTTTTCAATGATGCTGAAAGTGCACAACAGGAAGCGTTCCATTTCCTTTCGAAGAGATGTGAAGCATAAATATATTTTCAGCATTGGTGATCAGGCAGGAGTTTGCTTCCCTCATCTACAAAACTGGATCTTATGAGATGAGGTGAACAACAGTTTTTCTTCACAATCTTGCACCTACTTTTTGTTTGTCCAAGACCTTCATGGCGTAGAACTGGTTTGTTCCTTTGTGTTTGACAAGCAATACACGCCCAAATGAGCCAGTACCCAGAGTCTTGAACCTATCAAAGTCATCCAGGCCGGTTGTGCTCTGAGGAAACACATAATCAGGGGAAGTGAGAAAGTAAATGGATGATTGAAATGCTACATATTCTACCACAAGCTTTTCTGTACTTTAAACTTTTCTGTACTTTAAGCTCTTATAGATGCTTCTGACTTAACAAAACTCTTTTATACTGATACACTTTGACATGTTTTAGAGTTAAATGCATCTCAATGACACAGAACAATCATGTAATCAGCTTGACTTTAAACTAACAGGATAAGAGCCATTTTGACAGAAAGGAAGTGCTTGGGCATTATCTTCCTTTCTGCCTCTTTTAAAAACTGTTGATGAAAGTCTGACTTCTTAAGTACAAATCATGTTACCTGTGCTGGACACTCCCATTTTCTTAAAAAATCTTCTTTGGCTTTAGCTAAGAACTCTTTCACTATAAGAGAGATCAAATTAAAAAAACAAACAAAACAACTATTAGCATTTTGATACTCAAACACTGTCAATTAATATGTTGTTGAGGGCAAATAACTAGGGCATTTTCATGTGTTCAGGAAAATAAACAAAGGCAGTCCACATGTTCAAGGGGGGAAAACAAATGCATTATAAGGTCAGGCAAATGTCAAGTACTGAGGAGGAAGTACTACTTGACTAAAGAGCAAAAAAAAAAAAATCTCCTGACCACAACCACACACAGAGGATATTTAATAAAGCGATGCAAAGAGCTCTTGTGGGCTTTACAGAATCAGGCCAATTCAAATACAAGCTATTCTGCATCTCTTTCAGGAGTGGGGGGGGGGGGGGGCAGTAATAACAATAATAATAGGCAGAGAAGGAGAAAAGACAAAATGCAGATCAGTACTGAGACCAGAGGGCAAGCATTAGGAAATGCATCATGAAAGTCACACCAGACGTGAGATGTCCAAAGTCACAGAGTCATGGTAGGTGTCAAGTTTTGTTAGATAGCTGACAGTACATGTACATGTTAGCTAACTAGCTTCATTAACTGCAATAATGATAATATCAAATCCAGGGTAATACGACACTGGTAGGAACAGGCCTAGCCTCCTCTCTGTGATTTAGGATTTCTCAAAGAAAAATGAGCATACCAAAAGTCTCTACAGTTCACCAAGGGTTTGCAGGAACATTCACCCACATGGATGGAAATGATGGAGAAGAGAGACAGAGAGACAGAAAGAGAGAGACAGAGAGGAAGAAACATTTATGAAGTGGTTGAAACAAGAACATTAGAGACTCAAGTGGATTAAACGTAGCACGTGACAAAATGGCATTGAAGAAGACACCACCCGATTGACTGAAGATCCTAATCAATTATTTGACTTAAATCAACGATCATCTAGGTTCAAAAAGCGTATTTTATTTCCAAAATGTTTGGAAAAGGCCATAAATCATGTATTTACCACAGTGTTCCTACATTATAAACAGCAGATGATGAGCAAAGAAGAAGAAACTTGATGTAGACTGATACAAATATTGACGATCAGACCCACACAAATACATCTGAAAAATTACCAAGATCTGACGATACTGATGACATGCTGATATTATTGTACATTCAGGTTGTGCTGTTAATCAAAATTTAACTGAAATCACAATATGATCTGCTGAAAATTTCAAAATGCAGGACGGTGTTGTATTTGTGAGGGTTAACTGTGCGTGAAAAAACCTTTTAAATCAAATACTGTGCAGAGATGTCCCCCGACATCATTTTCTACATATACTGAAATATTTAGTTTGTTCTTATCAATACTGGGGGATGCTCTTTCTATCTTGCACTGAAAAATAATGCAAAACTTGAGACAAACAAGGAAAAACAACTGTCATTGAAAAGACACTGTAGAGAAAAAGCACATTTAAAAGCACAATTCTCATTTGTGAAACACTGTGAACAAAAACTGAAAGTGACACAGAAGTATTAAAATGAAGAAATGGCCAGGACAGCAGTGCTTTAGCAGCTTTTACTGACATTGCTGGTGGACCCAACAGGAGTGGATGAAGAAAGTTATGAAACAAGACTGCTGCTCAAGGCCTGACATGATGGCCAACTCAACAAGCATGAAAAATACATCCTCAAACTTTAAGGCTTCTAAAGACTTATTAAAAAGAATGACAGTATTGTGGGCCATTTCTGTTTATTCCATAAACATCACGTGATTAAGATTTCCTACAAACAAGAGCAACAAACACAAGCTAAAACTCATCCAGCTCAAAGCGGCAGATGGTGGCGGATTCATTTCACATGTAAAAGTGGCGCAGGAAGCACTTACTCAATTTATCCCACATGATGGTGAACTCAGAGATATAAGGCACCTCACACTCCTGTCCTCTCTGCTCGTGGCTACTCTTACGACATCTGTGAAAAAAACGGCTGGCGAAGGATTGATCTTTTCCCTGGGCCATTTTGGAGACAAATTTCCTGATGCTTGAGAGAAAAGACTCAAAGGCAAAGTAACCCTTTTCAGACAAGAGACCAATGAGTGATAGCGACTAGCTTCCTGTATGCAGCAAAGTACACTGCAACGGTTGGCTAACCACATAAAGTTAAGCTTCCTGTTGAAGCATTCTGCTTCAGTTTCAGCTATGCATGTCTATACTGTGTCTATGGGTTTCCCGCTCAACTGGTGATGTGATTTGGACAAATATGCCACTAAGACACGCAAACGTTCAGACTCTTATGTCACAAACATTGTACAGCTGTGTCACAGCAAGATTGCTGATAAAGAAACTGTAGGTCTGTTAACACCCTAGTGGCTAACACCAAGTCATTATGCTCTCTTGTGGTTAAAATGGAACAACGCATTTCCTCAAACAACCTTCTCCTAAACTGATGCTGGTATTATGAAAGTCTGTTTTATCATGACACTCAGTTCACTGTGACTGCCCCAACACAAATCTACATGAGACCAATAACATGTTAACATGTAAGCAGTGTGCTGTTTGCATCACAATGTAGTTGTACACAACATTCAAGACCCACCCTTTCGACACTACTGGTGCCTTGAGTCTGTGAGACAGTGTGGACGGCTGCCAGTCAGAAAGCAGGTCAAGATCAGTGCTCTCCAGACAGACTGCAAAGCATGGTGGTACAGTTTAGTGGATTAGCTCGGTCATTACTGAGAAATACTCACAGCCGAGTGCCCTCTAGCAACTGTTTACAAATGACTTAAAGAGAAAGAGGGATTGCACGTCACCAGGTGCAATATAACTAGGTAGGATGCAAGGTTACATTCTTGGATGGTGTAGTATGTATGGAGGCAAGCAATAACAGATCACAATGTACTGACAAAATGGGGAACTTGTCCCTAGCCCTTTCAAACAAACTTGCTGTGTTTTGGTGTTTTGGTTCAGCCACATCAAGCAGCCTTCAGGTCAACTTGTCTGTTATCAGGTACCTGTTGTTAGCAGTGATCAGGCCTTGCACTGCAGCTACAGCAGAAACCAGTGTTTGTTTTTCATATCTAATTCCAGGCAGCTGCTATTAGACATCAAACATGATGCCTTGATAACTTCTGTTAAATATTGCAGTGAGACAATCATAAAAGCCGTCATCCCACTGACTTAGTGCAGTGTTTTATTCTCTACTGTGAGAAACGACAGTGCAGACCACCCAGTCATACGCTAATATTGTCAATGATTACCAACCTGCATCAAATTGCCACTGTTTCAACTTTATTCAACATAAATGAATTATTACACCAAACACAACTTGTAAACTGCCCCGCCAAAGATGGTTCTTGTCTCCAGCAATAGCCCTGTACCATTAGTGCATTGCAGTGTCTGCTAGCACCGAACAACAACTGATAAAGGCTGCTCATCACTTACTTTGGAAGGAGAAAGCTCACACTGTACAAAAACTGAAATTTAATTACTAACTGGGTAACTGGAGGCTACTCACCGCTTTCTTGCTCGTTGCCTTTCTTGGCAGTTGCTGTGTTTCCCATCGTGGGAAGACAGGGCGATGCACAGCTGGCTAGGAGCGATGATGGTGGCGGTTAGCTTACAGGGTCCTCCGTTAGCTAGCTAGCAAATTTCAACTTGTGCTAGCTTGTTGGCTAAAAACAACATCAGTGTCCGCTCTTTCAGAACGGGACCACGACGTTGTCTGCGAATCCTGCTCTATTTACAATGTCCTTTAGCGTTCAAGTATGCCTCCGCGGGAATGAACACATGATCCAGACTTTTCACCTCTGCTCTGATGCCTGCTGTCGTTTTGTGCTGCGTTCACGTCATATGGGAATACCTAAGGAACTGAGTTAATGGGTGAAATGGTGCCTTTAGGCAAATCGTAAATTATAAATTATTTCTTATAAATTTGTTTTCGAACGTTTTACATTTTTGTCGTTATTGCATTTGTTTTAGCATTTCAATCATATTTTAACCAATAACTTGTGGCCACTTTTTTGCAACAATATATGTATCAAAAAAGCATGATTACTGTTGATATTGAGGAATAGAAATACGTGAAATTTAGTCAATATCATTGCTTTTTACATATGTATGTAGACATTTTCATTTAGAAAAAAATGAGTCATATTCTTTAAAGATTATAATAGAAAAATAAACAAACAATATGTTGCTATCTGAAATATTAAGTTTACCAGTAAACAACATGGAGATTAATCTGTAGAGTATGTTCAGTAAGCATGGGGGTGTAGTTGTCTTATCGTGATTTTTGTGAATAGATCAACAATCTGCGTGTCAGTGCACAATGTGACTATGTCAATCGTTTCACAGAAATCCTTTGGGGACAAATATACTCCATTAGATGAGCTGAGGAAGGCTTTAGCAGGTATATGTTTTGGGTTAAATGGGAGAAAAATACGAGTATGTCCTCTTGGTTTGAACCATATAATGACACAGCAACATTAAAATCTTGAAATTAATGTTCACACTGGTCTGGCATGTTGTAACACAACTAACCATCATAAGTGACTGACAATGATTGGTCCAAATGAAAAAGTACAGTATCATCTGCAATAAAATTGCCAGATTTAAAAAAAATATAAACCGCATTTTTGCAAACTTGAGAGAACTGTATTTTGAACAAAGAACTTTTGCAGGATTGTTTTGTGCAACTACATGACAAAAATGTCATTAATAACTCATGTGTGGAAAAACAAAAAAAACAGAGTCACAGCAGAACGAAGGCACCTGAACTATCCCCTGAAGATGATTCATCAGCTGGTTCTAAATCATGTGATATTAATACTATTGTGAGGACATAAATCAAGGAACTTAGTGAAATATGAAAAGTAGCCCAATAAACAAGCATAATTTTATAAACGAAAACAATTGAATCCAACCTTACCTAAATAGAAAATGAGGGAAACAAAAGTCATAGTCACATCAGTAGCTGCATTGTTTATCATGATTATTTATTCAATCTTGGAGAAGTAGTACATACATTTGCACTCAAAGGCTTGGAACTGGTTCAAAGTGCCTATCTGGCAAAAATTCCTACCTATTAATGAGTTATTATTCTTTTTATTATAATCATTTCATCTTTTAGTATGATGATCATTTTTGGGCTTAACTTAAAATGTGAAGCCAGTCTCTTTTGAATGGGCAAATCCGTATTATATAGTGATAACCGATAGGAGTTATTAAGGAGAATTGAATGGCACGTTAATGACCTCCGAGCGGGACGCGCCCATAAACAGCAGGGTTGATTTTAGCACCATGGTCAGCGACATAGTTGCTAGGTAGCCTCCAGTGTTTGGAACAGCGAGTGTGGACGAAGAAGAGCGAAGAGCTACACTTCAAAATATGATGGAATTACTTGAGGGAAATCAACCTAAAATACCCCACCAGTACTTCAAATGTCGCTCAAGATGACACATAATATGTGCTGACTTAACATGTATGCCGTACAGAACACTGTAACCAGATTGAGAATGCAAACTTCAGCAATTCATTCATGTCTCCCCCTCTATCTAGGCAAATGGTTTTGCCCATGGACTCGCTCCAGCGCTCATACAGGACTACAAGATAGAGATTTTTGTGTGTGTATGTTAACAAGCGTTAATTTTCAGTGGTAACGCCGTTTCAAAACCCACTGTATTGCAGTGTTTTCAGTATTACTCAGGGGAACAGTTTCTCTGAAGACACTCCTATGTTTCACTTAACAACGTCGGCTGTGTCGTTCGGATGAGACCAGCAAAAGAGCTGCACCGCCAGTGTCTGGAATATATAAGGTAACATGAACGGGCTAACTTACTTGCTTTCGCCTCTTAACCCTTTCTTCTGGGCTATGCTAATTGTAGAGTAGAGCAATGTCGTTGTTCAATGACGGCGGTCTTTATTTTGTGTAACCAGAACTTGAAACGCCATAATTTGCTTTGTAGTGAATGTTGCATTGACGCTATATTTGGAGGTATCATCTATGCTTAGTGGGATCAGCATTCCCAGTCAGATCCACCTGACCTATACGAAAGGCTAGCGTTAGCCGCAGCTCGCTAGCAACTATAACAGTGCACCTGCTAAGGCTTTGTAACATTTAATTTACAAGCAAAAATAACTGGATGAGAATACGTATATCCAAGATATAATCCGATTGATGAATGATGTATGAATATAGATTTTTTTCTCATTTTGAAATTCAAACAAATATCTGTAAAAGAGGTTGGCCTTCTATCCTTCCAGCAATCTGGAAGATACCATGGTAGCTGCTGTGCTGTGACAAGCACGGGTCCCATCGATGTGCTTATTAGCTTAGCCTCCTAGCACAGGCTAGCTTTGCAAGGACCCTTAAGATGACCTGTCTTGTCATGCAAGCCTGTACAGGTTTAGCCTGATGCAATTAGCATCATTAGGTACATGCAAGCTATAATGGATTAAGAGTCTACATGAATTTAATTTAATGTGGTGTGTTTGTGTATTGTCTTACTGTACACATGGAGCACATGCTTATAGTTTAGATCTCGACAAGGCAAATTAGCAGCTTTGACTTATGATTTCTAGATGGCAATCCTCTTCCTCAAGCAGAGACAGGGCAATTACAAAGGATGGGATCTTTTACTTTGACACAGGCTGCTGCTGCATCATTATTTTATTTACTGTATTATGAGTTATAATCAGGTAGCACGGTGGTGCAGTGGTTAGCACTGTCATCTCACAGCAAGGAGGTTCCGGGTTCGAGCCCTGGCTCAGGCGTGGAGTCTTTCTGTGTGGAGTCTCCATGTTCTCCCTTTGCCTGCGTGGGTTCTCTCTGGTACTCCGGCTTCCTCTCACAGTCCAAAGACATCAAGAGGGGACGAGGCTGATTGATACTCTAAATTGACTGTAGGTGTGGCTGTGTGTGTGAATGGTTGTCTGTCTATATGTGTTGGCCCTGTGATGGACTGGTGATCCGTCCAGGATCTCGCCCGAAGGCTGCTGGGATAGGCTCCAGCCCCCCCACGATAAGCGGTAGAAAATGGATGGATGGATGAATGGGTTATAAATCACAATCTTTGCCCGTGAGCACAGGATACTAGTTTGCTGCTTTGCACCTATAGTACTGATGCAATTAGACTTTACTAGTTGACACACGTGAACCTGAAAATACCATCATTTAATGCAAGTTTGATGGACTTTTTCAACTGTCTGGAACTTCAACATTGTTGATAAGGATTTTGCATACCATATAGTTATAAAAATGCATGCATGGGGAAGTGAATCTCTTCATGTGAACAATGTTGCAATGGCAGTCTTGTTTTGACATGAGTTCAGAATTGTGTATTTGCTGAATACCATTTAAATTCTGCTTTTGGTATTTGATCATACACCAGTTTGATATTTCAAATTTGATCAGAAATTTGAGACAGGATCAGGTTATAAGCCTTTAAGTGTTTCAGTTTAACCCATATATGCATATGTAGTACTACTTATTATAAGTGTATAAGTGCAACTATAAGTGTTGTTATCAGAAATCACTTAAAAACTTTGCCTCACTGGGGTGATCAGATCATAGGTGTTACTTGACAAAATTGCTTGGATGGCAGCTGAATTTACACTTGACTGTTTTAGTCTGTGTCATGGTTAAATCTGAAATATATCATTTAAAAAACAGAAAAATAAAGTTTTTTAGCAAGATGTATTTTAGTAGCTGTGGGTTGAATGCTCCCACACTCGTTTCTCTTTATATCAGGAAGAAGGCACTGAGCCATAGTTGGGTCACTGGTTCCATCTATTTTTAGCTATACTGGCAATTCTAAACCAACCATGTTCCTGTGAGAGTATTCCGCAAACTCAGCTATCGTTTTTCCTAAGTGAACAATGTGCTAGTAGTGGCCACTACTTTTTTTCCCTTTTCAAAAATAGATATCGCAAGTGTTTATGTTATAGGCCTTGGGAATGCACAGAATCACTTTGGCCTTGTGTTATAAGATTTTCATAACAAAGGAAATGTTTGCATTTGCTTTCCAGTAAATTATGTGTAGTAAAAAGATAGTTTGCCCGTGTTGCGTGCTTGTCCAATGGTTATACAGACCCTAAGGCCACATAATGCCATACTGCATTTACAGAAAATACCATAGGTCTGCAAATCCTGCTCTTACCTAACCCTTTCAGCATAACACAAGGCTAAGTGGTGTTTCCCCGAGCCTCTCTATTGTTTCTTTATTTGATGGCTGCTTTTAAGATGCAGTTTCATGTACGGCAGGAAAACATAAAACAAGTCCTCCAGGGACCAACTGCTGGTTGAAGGGACTTGTGTAATAGATGTGACACCACTTTAAAAGTCTACCGCTTCAGTTTGGCGTTTCTTTTTCCCCACATCTTGTAAAGCTCCTGTGCTGTCTTTGTGGATTTGCTTTTTATATAAAGTGGGTTATATTTGAAGTGCCATCGCTGTGTGATAGTGAGATAATGTCTGTTTGAAGATGAATTACTTCCTGACATAGTTTCATTAAACATTCCTTTTGTAGCTTAACTGCGAACAAAATACAAATAAGGGCCATTTTTTTTTTACAATGAATAAACAATAGTAAGCAAATCACAAACTCAGTTAAAAAAATACACGATTCAAAGCTGCATTACACGGTTTTGCTGACCCATGGTGTCCTCTGCTAACACAGAAATCTGGTTCTATCAATCTGAGAATTAGCGAGGTTCTGCAGAGCCTATTTTGGACAAAGACTTGGTTCTACTCTGACATCGCTGTTGATCTTGACCCATAGCAGTTGTGTAAAATACAGTTGCTAATGGCTTGTGTTATGGTGATTGAGTGACTAGCAGTAGATAAGGGTCTCATCTTTCTGCTTTTCTCTTCTTGGCTTCTTCTATTAATATACTATTTTGCTCTGCTTATAATTCAGTGTTAGCAAGAACCTGAAAGTAACATTTCAGGTAAGCGAGAGTTTCATACGCAGTCAGCTCAAGTTACCTGTGCAGAGCTCAGAGGAGGAATCAAAGCAGTAGCATTTTTATTCACAAATGTATTTGTATAATTTAATTGACTGTCCCTTTTAAGAATGGCTTAGATCTGGTTTTGTAAATGAACACTTTAATCATTTCAGACAATGCTCATGTACAGCAAAAAAGAAAAATAATCAAACCAACTCACTATGAAGCACAACAATACCCTGAAAGACAATCGTGCATTTGTTAGCGCCTGTCAAACACAGATGTGATGCACATGAGCTAAACGAAGAGCTGACTCTCAACAATGAAGTCTTTCTGTGATGAGTGATGGAGGGGATTGAGCATGAGCTCAGCATCTACAGGAGCTCTGCCCATTCAGTACAGCTCCGCTTTGAGGCCCTCTAGCTCACTCTGTTGTGTTAAATGTGTTACTGCATCGGATAATTAATGGGAAAGAGATGAACAGTTGTTACATAACACAAAGGCCAGAAGTACAGTGGTGTAAAGGAGAGCAGAGGACCAAATGAAGCAGGAGTGAATGACATATTATGCATTTAATTTTATCTGAAGTTTTAATACGATTTTTTGTTTATTTTCTTCTTGCAGTTTGAGGAAATTTCCAGGGGTAAATGAGAGGATCTGGAAGGAAGAAGTTTAGAAGAAAAGACGAGGAAGAAAAAAAGAGTGACCAGGAGTAGATCAAGTAAAGTAAAAATATATAGTATGTTCATGTTGTTTATCATACAGCGATATTTCCAAAAGTAAGCTAATATAATTTGAATAAATGTTCTGTAGCTTGAATATTAATTTTAGAGTATTTTAACCAGATTTATATTTATATAAATTTAGCAAACATTAATTCTGGGAACTCACTTTAAGCATAGTGTAACAAAAATAGTTTTCAAGGTTATTAATTCTTCTGTTTAAGCCAAATCCATACCTGTGTGATGTAACATGAGAACATCAGAGTAGTTTTTTGCAGCGATACCTAATAATCGATACGTAATAATCTGTCATGTCTTTCCCAAAAGAAGATATAGAGATATTTAGGTTTTCTATCAATTCAAACTGCTTGAAGAATAATATATAGCTGCTGTACATGGGGGGGGGGGGGGGGGGGGTCGATCCCCCTTGGAACCCTTTAGGTTTGGTTTAAGCTTTAAATGTTCATGGCACAACACAATCTGCAGTTGACCCAAGCAAAAGTTTTCCTAACATTTTTTGGTAAAAAGTAAAACTTCACCTTCACGTGTAAAAAAAGGAAAAAAAAATTCCAATTGAGGTATTACCGAAGCTCGAACAATAGTGGAGAAATGTAAATGTAAAGTGTGTAAATCCAATCCAATTAATTTTGTAGGGATTTTTAGATCATAAATGTTTTATTTTTTATTTTTTTAGAGAGATATTTATAGCTGGCATCTGGGGTGGGGGTTGTTTTTTTAGTTTATGTGTATGCAAATTAATTAAACAAACATAAAAGCACATCACAGCAATTGACACAAGTATGTGTGAGGAAGAAACTTTTAATTTGAGAACATAATACATAAATTCAAACTATGCTGTCTTGAAAAAAATATGAAAAAGAAAGTAGGGTCATTTTCTTATAGATATTCAAAACAACTGGACTCTCGCAACCAGTAATGTCGCCCCCATCTGGCACTTCGACAGAATGCAGGCTCGAGGCAGTTCCGTATTGGTATCAGTCAGACCTGCAAACGTAGTCAAGTTCACATGCAGTCTGTGGGTATGAAAAACTTCATATCAGCAAGATTCATATACGGACACGTGTCGCACGCGACTAAAATTCAGTGCGTTGAAAGAGTCTGTCGTGAAAATCAATCAGATTTTTCTTACTGAACCAGGTCCATGCCACAGCAGAAGGCCTCTCTTTAAGTTACAAGCTCCTTACTTGGTCTTGGCTGAATCAAATTTGCATCTTCCTCATCAGATTGAACCCTTTCTGTATCGCATTAAAAAAAAAAACCCAATGCAGTTGAAATCGATTTGTGACACAACAAAATAAATGATGCTGTATAATACCAAATGGTGCAGCTTTTCAAAATTGTCACGCGATAACTACGGCGTTATTTTCACCCAACCTGTTATAATGTCACACCAGGATATCCTCGCCTCAGACCCTCCAGCAGTCAGAGATAACAGTGCTAACAATGCCTCTTATCTGGTGTCGGATTACATTGAAATCTGTCAAGTGAATGCAAGTAAAACAAGGCCGTATGGGTGCTGTTAACCACCACTACTACCAAGACAAATGAGCCAAAACATGAGAGAGCCTCTACTTGCTGGATCATCCATCAGTGTGTCAACAGAGGTCCTCAAATATGACCTCATATTGTAGCCAGGCAAACAAGCCGACACTGAATCTTTGTTGACATTTTACTCTGTAAAGGTGCCAAGTAAGAAGAATTTGATAATCCCTAATATTAGGATTAATAATAAAGCTAATAATTTAGCGCTTGACCCGGAATATCTGAAAACAGAGAATTCCAATGATGATGTGGTGTAAAAACGCAAGAGAATAATTGCTCATCCTGCACTATCATGAAGAATAATTACAGTCCTATATATTCCTGTTGCTTTAGCGTGAGAATCGTTTTCTATTTGTGTTGTTGTACATGTGTTTGTAGGTGTTCAGGTGCGCCATGTGCCTCTCAGCTCACCCTGAGGGTTTACATGACCCCTAAGGTCCAGTGCTCAAATGGAGACAGTGTTCCGTGCCTCCTGTACACAGAGTGAGTGCACCGCTGGGAGGTGGGGGCGGGTTGTCAACAGCACAGCTTACCTCACTTTATCACTCCGACTCTTGTTGTTGCTCTCCCTCGGCTGAACATTCCACCTTCGTGGTGTCCTCTTGGTCAGGAGGACCAGCAGGATCATTTGAGAGACGACTAAGCAATGGAATAATACAATTGGAATGTTTCCCTATTTTTAATTGACCAGAAAATCCCGATCACATCAGTCTGGTTACTTTTCATGTTAGTGAAACACACTCATTACCTGCGTGTGTGAGGAAAGTACACCGCTAAAAAAACCCAGGTGTTTCAGTTTGTTCTCACCACTAGAGGCTACTGTTGATCTCTGTATAAAACTCAAATGAGGGACCAAAAGAATGCTTTGTAGACGTAGCCTAACTGGTTTGTGTTCACAACATTTGATTAATGATTCATTTGTGTTAGTTTTTGGATTAGATTTATTTGATTAACTATTTTAGATTACTTTTATTATTCCGCTGTATAATTTCTGGATTGGACTTTTCTTTCTTCCTCATCATAGGGGACTGGCTTTTTTTTTTTTTTTTTTTTTTTTTTTAGAGCGTTTGCATACAAATAACAAGGTTAAGTGAATTTTAAAGAATTGTAAAGATTAAATGATTCCGTAACTAACAAGGAAAAAAAGCATATAACAGGAACATGGATCCATAGACACATGCTGATGTAGCAGCACTGCAGATTTATCTTTCGAGCTCTTGGGGTTTTGGGTTCTGACCCTTTGGTTGGGAAACACTGGTATGGATCATTGCAGAGTCAAAATTTTGCAGTCACATACAGAGGTGCTATACATGGGATACAGATCATTATGGGCAGGTGTGAATTATATAGAGTAGTATATGTATTGTATGTAAATATGGAATATCAGTCATTTAATCTATCATTTGAAATTTGTACTCTTTAATATTGGGGTAGGCATAGGCACCAATAGCTCCGGATTGGTCAGGTCCTACTCAAAACGTATTTCAAACATCATATTAAATGGTTTATTGCTCGTAATATTATGTGCTCTCATAGCCTGTAGCCACACCCTTGCAGCTACATGCGTTATTTAATTAGCAACAGCCATGAGCGATCAGTCCCAGCATACTGTTGGGAAAACAATTAATGGCTTGCCAGTCTGTCACTGGGCCTAATCACACACATTCTCACCTGTGGGCAGTTTGGAATTCCCAGTATGTCTTGATGCCGCTTTGTCTTTGGAAATAGGAGAATTTAGAGTGACTGGACTAGCAACTGAGTCACTAAGCTACACGAGCCAGCACAAATTTTATGTGACAGGACATCTCAACAATGCTTGATTACCGTGAAAGTGGTTCGAAGATACACTCACACACCACAGCCAAACAATAACAGAATTTGGCTGGTGACTGGTGTTAATTCCCCACATTGTTCATAGCCTGAAGCACCCCATTTTACAAAGCACTGTGAAAATGCCATCTGCTTGAATGAAGTGACCCCACAGCCATACAATGAAGCCCAGCTGGCACAAGCATGAGACACAATGAGATTCTGCAAACCCTTTACTTGACAACCACATTAATATTTCACAATGGCTCCATGGAATACCAATTAGTCCAGTGGACATCACACAGCTTTAGATTATTTTATTTGTTGCACTGTGGTGTCAGAGCTATACAGAGCTCTCACTGAACTGGTACAGTGAGTGTCAGATTGACTGATGTACCCTTTGATAAGCCTGTGCCTCAATGTTGCGAGTGCTTTACATGAAAAGAATGTCCGATGCACTTCTACCCTGCCAGAAAATATACTGTAGTCACCCTCGGAGCAGTTGGCCCACTTCTGCTGCAGCTGTGTAAGATCTTTTTTTCCTCCTCCACAGGCATTCCTATCCATCCCTATGTCCACCCCCTCCCTCCCTTTTCCCTCTTGAGACTGTAAATGAGCTGGGGCTGTGTCCCCTTGAGATTCACTGCCCCCCTCCCCCTCCCCCTCCCTCTCCCCACCCTCTTCCTGCTCTTAATATTGCAGAAAGACACCTAGGAGAAGCTCAGATGATCCATTGGGCCATCCTGAACCACATTGTCCATACAGTCCAAGACCGCTATTGGGTGCAAGTGTGAGAGACCCTTTGAAGGGTGCTGGGCCCACCTGCCAAGCCTGGCAGAAAGCTTGGTGTCTCCCTTCACTCCTCGAGCCCCTGAGATGCCCTCCCCTCCCAATGATGGAGGTGAGTCACAGAGGTCACACTCTCAGAACTGACACCTGCTGGTGTATTCCTGTTCATCAGCACTATTCTCTCCTGTTTAGAAATACATTTACACCCACAAAGACACAGAAGGTACAGAACATATTACCTCATATTGTGTTTTGATGATGGTGGTGGAGAGCGCTGTCTTCACGGGTTAGTCCAAACTCTCCCATAGGTGTTAAATTGAGCATATGATTCACATCGTTTTCCTACTCATCAAACCATTCAGCAACCCCTCTGTTCTCTATGAAAGCATCTGCATTCCCTGTGTTTCCTCACCCATCTATTTAGGCTTTTACTTTAATCTGTCACCTGTCTGTAGATCACCATGAAAAGGACGATGCCTGCTGCTGTACCAAACTTGAAAGTTAATCGATTTAAGCTGTAGCTTCATAAACAAACCCCCCCTGTAGAAATTAGTGAGATATATTAGAAGGCTGGCTTCCAGTTTTTTGTGCAAGCTGATACAAAAGGTTGTTTGTCACCTCCTCCAGAGGATCGCGGAGCATCCCCCGTGAACAGGCCATCTGTGGGCTCCTACCAGAGCAGCGGAAAGAGGAAGGTGCACTCTAAAAAGAAGAAGGGGACGATCACCGCCAACGTTGCTGGCACCAAATATGAGATTGGTATGATGATATGTAGTTTTATATATATATATATATATATATATATATATATATATATATATATATATATATATATATACATAAAACTCTTTTTACAGGGCACTATTTGCAAAAACTGGTGAAAACACAATCACAATGAAATCACTGTACATTATCATTAGTCATGTAAAGTAATGTTAGGTGGCTGCACTGTATAGAATACAAAGCCTAAAAACAGAATCTGATTTTTAAATTTAGATTTCCGTCATGGAATTTGTGTTGTGGGCACTTCAGGAAACGGTTCTCAGTATGGCTTATTCAGTTCCACAAACACCCAAAACCTGTTGTGTTAAAGAAAAAGAAAAGAAAAGAAAAAAAGTTATATTTCCAATGGTGGAATATTTGGTTGTTATTTCTATTCTTAAATAAATGCTTATACATTTTCATTTGAGTGAAACAAATAATGTGGAGACAACTCCACCGCATGCACAAATCCTTACTGCGGTTAATTTAAATGTTTTTTTCTTGAGAAGGTCTAAAAGAGCCGAGTAAGCACTCCTCACATATTCACTTTATTGTGTGGCAGCTAGGGAAGCTCTCAGGGGTGAACTACAACCTTTGAAACTATGGAGTCAGCAGCAGCAAGTAGAAGTTTAGGGGCTGGCGTAATCCTGCATGTGGATGGAAGTCTGGCTATGTGTCAGTTTACTAGCTGTGATGAGACCCTCTCAGTGGCCATTCTGAGGCTCGCGCGAGGCTATTTTGAGGAAAAATTAAACTAAGAGCTAGATGGATGGGTCATTTTTGCTCTTTCCTTTTTATGTGTCTGTCTTTTTTTTGGTTGAGGATGGATAGTAATAAAGTTAAAGGTTAGAGGTTAAAGAATATGATGTTGGATATTTGCTTTTCACCCACTGAGAGGGGAATGTATACTCTGGTCCTAAGGGTGTCTTTTTAGTAAGATGTGTAAGCGAGGATTGATTATAACCTTGCACTCATAGACCCTACTGGCTAATGTAAGCATGAGTCTGCTGGGATGTAAATCCTCTCTGTTCCAGTTATCAAAACACATTTAGCTTCCGCCAACGTTAACAGATTGGTCAAATCACGTCGGAAACATCTTTTTCCCATTCAAGTACCATCACGCAACATTAGGCAAGCCGTCCTCAGGTTTGTCACGGCTTTCGAGGAATGAAATAATACCTCGTTTGCTAGGGTATATCAATTATTACTCACTGAATAATGAATAGTTGTTGGATTAATGTCCAAATTAGCTTGCTACCCCTCTCTCATGCTATGTGATTGGACAAAAATTCATTGCAAACAGTTTTTCTTATTGAAGCGAGGCTGCTCAGCAACCATTCCATGAATGGTAAATATTGCGTTGAGCTTTTTTGATCTATTAATTCTTGGTGTAATTTCTCTTTTGATTTATGCAAAGACAAAATGAAAGCCTGGAAACTCTTTAAGTGAAACATTGATCTTTTAAGTAGGAACATTTGATTTGTTGATCCAAGGCGCATCTATTTCAGTAAGATTACCAGGCATCATCAATTAAAATGCTCAAAAGTTTTTGGAAAGTTTTTTTTCCCCTCAAATTAGGAATAAAGTTTACTTAATTATTGTATTAATCTAAGGCAGCACTGTGGTGTAGTGGTTAGCACTGTCCACTCCCGTGCCCCAGCTCGGGCACGGGATCTTTCTGTGTGGAGTCTCCATGTTCTCCCTGTTCCTGCGTGGGTTCTCTCTGGTACTCCAGCTTCCTCCCACAGTCCAAAGACATCAAGAGGGGATGAGGCTGATTGATACTAGCCTCTCGCCCGAAAGCCGCTGGGATAGGCTCCAGCCCCCCACGACCCTTAATCAGGATAAGCAGAAGAAAATGGACAGATGGATGGATGTATTAATCTAATGAGAGTATCCTCCAACCAGTTCGTATAGCCATCAATGAGATGGACTTCATCAAGACCAGAGATGAGGACGAGACCGCCAACCTCATCTGGAATGACTCCGCTGTACAGCACGAGAAAATCGCTGAGCTCAGGAATTATCAGGTACGCTGCATGACTACCATGTTAAGTCAGCACACCGTGGTTGGGGGTATGCTAGCCTAGTTGTTAGAGAAGAAGCAGAAAATCTGGATCTTAACCTCAACACTGCAGTTAAAGTGTCAGTGGGTAACAAGCAAAGACTATGATTCTAATTAGCTCCCGGGTGAGCTCTTAGCGGATGTATGTAAATTTGGAAATAGAAAGTCTTTAGGAACTTTTCAGAAAAAGAGCATATGTGTTTAGCTGACGTTACATGGTTAAAAAATAAATAAACCGGATAACCTGCCTGCACTAGTGCTTATCAACAGCGCATTGGGCGAGGTAGGATTTCCACCAGAATTCCTACGAGAAAAGGTGAAAAGAGATGAGATGAAACAGTATGGTGCCCCAGAAGAAGGTGATTTAAAGGATGAAAGAAGCACACTGCTAGTTAAACCCTTCAGTACTTAGAAAATTTTATATAAATGATTTTCCCCCAATGAACCCTTAATCCCTTTCTTCAAATACTCCTTTGCTTAGATTTGGATAAACATGACACAATATTCCGCAGATTCTTAGTACTCATTATGGTCCAAAGCATCGACAGATTTTGTTACACTCCTGTTGAGAGAACCTCTGCAAAGCAATGTTTCAAAGAATTTAACATTATTTTTAGTAATAGTATAATATGAATAGATTAATCTATTAAATGTTTTCTATTATTTTATACATAATTCATTTCTTCTATAGTATACAATCAATTAACTGTTAAATGCAAATCAGTAATTAATATTTTTGATACCTTCAGAATTGATTGGGTATTGCACAGTTGTAATTGACAACATTTTCCACCCATATAAATGTATTTATTGACAATATGAACCTATTAAATAGGGAAATAATTTTAGAAATTCCAATTAGAGTCAGTTTTAAAAACAAAACAAAACAAAAACATTAAATCTGTTGTCTCGTAAGATGTTGCCTGCTGTGTTTAGTGGTTCCCAGTAAGTAATATATCTAGATCAAGGCTAATATATCAATTTGTATAATCCTTAGTCATGGTCACACTCATAATGTCCCACAGTGATGGAATCAATGGAAACAGTACACAGAAATATTATAAATGGTTGTAATGGCGGTGGTCAGCCACCTTGCAACAGAGCTGGAAAAAGATGTAAAAAGAAGGCTCAAGAAAATTAAACAAAGAGACAAACAGAGCAGACAAGGGACACAGTTGTAGATGAATCTAGGGAAAGGGAAGGGTTTGCCAAAGAACAAAAAAGGTGTCGATAACTGAAAATATTAGGATTTCGCATGAAGGAGCGGACTATTGCTCACACAGAAATATAACTTTCTTAATCCACTAGATGGCGCAAGAGAACTCATGTTGCATCGTGTGAAGACAGCACAGAACAATTTTGATGGAAATCAAGTGGTTTGTTGTATGCTGCGAGGTCTACGTGGCACTATGATGATGACTTTAATTCCTCATCTCATCAAACGTGGAATGTTTGGAAAAGATTTAACCATGTGAAGCCCAGTTAACAGTTTTGAGTTTTATGGTAAAATTTCAAAATTGATTATCTTGGCCAGGTTTGACTGTGTAATGAAACAAACACAGAATCCCAACGCCAAGTTCTGAAGGTATTTCTGATTAAATCTGAGATGGATACCATCGACCCACTTGGAGAAGTGCATTGAAAAGCAAAAAAAAACAACCCATCGTATCCTGTTGGCACCACGTGGCACTATGACTTGACAGTCCAAACGTAATGAATTCCTCCTTGGCCCATTTTACACCTCTCTGCTGAGTTTGGTGAAAATTTGCCTCACAGTTTTTCCATAACCCTGCCAACAAACAAACAGACAAATGCCACTGAAAACACAACCTCTTTGGCTGAGTTAGATGGATGATGGGACACTGCTCATCTACTTTACCACTGACACCCTGGGAGGTAAGAGACGGGCAGCAAATAGGAAGCAAGGATGGACAGAGTGAGACGGAATAACAAAGCTTACTTAGACACAGATGGGATGATTGACAGGTAGACTGACAAGTTGTGAGCAGCAGGGGTGGAGAGGAAGGTTACACATGTCACTGGTGATGTTGGTAAGACGGGCCTGCACAACAACCGTTGCTCTGGGATTTGTGTCTCATCTAAAAGAGACCTTACCTCTGTTTGACCTCCCTGTCCTGTTCAGTGAACTTGGCTGCTCCCCTTCAGCTCCTAACACTGGTCATCCATCTTTCCAAGTGCTTATTTGATTAAACTGGGCACTAATGATCGATTAAATCATACGCTAGTCACGAAGAGTATGTCTAGTTAGAATAGGATCACCAAGAGTTCAGCCAAGTTGATTGAATATTGCAAATACTTTAACAGCTGAACATCTAGCAATGATGCTAATGCTTCACATAGTACTGGTGATTTGCTGTAAATTGTTTTCACTTTCTCCTTCGTGTGCTGTGGTGTTTCATGAGATAATTTCTCAGAAGAAAAGTAGAAGTCCCTCAACAATTGGTTTTGATTTCCCCTCACAAGCCACTGCGTCTCGCGGCATTGGCATAATTGTGCAATCTTTTCCGAATCCCTAATTACGTCTGTCTCGTTTGGATAATAATCACGGATCCCTTTTACACTCTGCATTCTTGTTTCTTTTTTTCCTCTTTATTCCTCTCTTTTAATGTTTTCCTTTTTTCCTTTTAGTGATGTACTGTGAGAGTTCGCTGTCAAGTTTCACTTCATACAAGCCTAATTAACACCCCTGTTCAGGCTCATTTGGTCAAAAATACAGAAAACCCAGAGATTTTCCTTTACCTTCCACCCCCCTCTCGGTGCATTCAAAGCAATTCATTCAGCTGTCACTGCAGGAGCTTGTGATGCAGAACCAATTACCTCGGCCCCTCAGAGTTGAGATTGATCTTCTTTTTTTTTTTTCTTCTTCTTCGCCTCTTCCTCCCCAACCTTTTAAAGTGTAAAAAAAAAAAAACATGGTAAACTAAATAAGGGTTGAGAAAGGTCTCAGCGTCACCTTTTTGTTTTGAGTTCGTAATTGGGCATAAATGTCAGAACATTGTAAGCTCACTTCAGGTTGCTGCCTTTAATGTGCTCATTTTTATGGAGGGGTAGGGGTGGAATTGAGTGGTGTAATGGCCCTAACAACATTATTATGTCTGTCTGTCCCTCTGCAGAGAATTAACCATTTCCCTGGTATGGGCGAAATTTGCCGCAAAGACTGCCTAGCAAGAAACATGTCCAAGTAAGTTTCCTTTAAGTTGGATGCAGATGTTAATTTTCTAACTATGGCATTTAGCTGGTTCAGAGAGGAAACTGCTGGGTACATGTAGCACTGTACCCTTTAAAGCAAGTGTTTCTGTTTAATTGAATCTGCTCTAAACTGTTAATGAATATAGTTATAAATAGTAATATAATGTTAGCGATGCAAGAAAGGTATAGCAGTTTTTTTGGTTACATTACTTTGATCACCTTTGACCTCTCATTCTTTGTCCCCTCAGAATGATCAAGTGCCAGGCTCAAGAGTACAGCTTCATACCCAAAACTTGGATATTCCCTGCCGAGTACACACAGTTCCAAAACTATGTCAAGGAGCTACGCAGGAAACGCAAGCAGAAGACCTTTATTGTCAAACCCGCTAATGGAGCCATGGGTCACGGGTATGTCCACATCAAATACACAGAGCTCATTTTACACCGCCTGTTTCAAGGCAGGAATATTGTACTGCTGTACACTGTTTGTATCAAAATGCAGGAAGGTAGACGTTCAACGCCTCTGAACCAGCAGTAGAGGTACTGTAACTGCAACACCAAACCAACAGCTCGCTCTAAGTGCTGTTGTGTTACATATCACACCTCTGATTCCAGAACATCAAAAATGCAAACTCAATAAGAGTCTGACATGGCATTACGCCTGCTTTGTTTGGTTCCATGTCAAGAAAGTGACTGGACCCTTTCACAATGTTGCTGAATCTTTACCCCAAAATGGTTTAAGATCGGCTGTATGACTGAGAGGGAACCTGAGACGAGGGCGAAGAGGAGAAGGGCTAAAGGACAGGATAGAAAGGAAGAAAATGAGTGAGAGAGGAAAGTAGAAGTAGCGCAAATCGAAGGACAAGCGCAACAAAAAGAGGCTCTGAGAGGTTTGTGACACTGACATGGCTTTCTATGGAAATAGCATTAAGGCCAGATTGAATATTTGAGCTGAGAGGGTGTGGTGAATCTCATTGTTGGCCTCTTTGTCCTCGATGGTCACACTCACCATAAATCAGAGGTTATTGCTGCCAGTGGAGGGCAAACACACAGACACAGACACAGACACACAAAGACAAACACACAGACAGAGACACAGACACAGACACACAAAGACAAACACACACACACAGACACACAAAGACAAACACACACACACACAGACACAGACACAGACACACACACACCCCGGCAGTTGCTGTAGCTCCATCCCTGAAGGTCTGTTTATGTGAATATTGGATTCCTTTATGAGGCACCATCAGCACAGACCAGTCAGACTAGAAAATGGACCAAAATGGCCGCTGCAGGGAGTCTGTTTCTCAATAACATCTCTTTATCAAAAGATGGACAGACTGCGTTACTGAATGCATTTTTCATATTTGCTGTCCCAGAACTCATTTCAGGTTTAAATGTCATACTTTTCATGGTAGATTGTCAGTGTTCTGAAGTCATGAAGTATTTTAGACAAACAACACCAAATGCAGGTTGTCTTGTAGCCTGAGGGTATATATCCTTTCTCATAGAGGCCAGTCACAGAGTGCTTTGCTCTGCCAAAAATGTCATCAGATCCATATCCAGATCTTGAGGGATTCCAAAATACAATCAATTGTCTCATCCTAAGTTTTATCATCCTACCAAATTTCGTTCAAAGCCATCTCTAAGTTTTTTTTGTGGACAGTCATTCTGCCAACAAAACCAACGCCAGCGATCATATTAATAATCCATTTTTTAGGCATGCCCATTCATGCTAAAACAATCAAAAACAAAATAATATCCCAGTTTTTCAACACAAAGCCCAGTGCAATCTCAAAACCAACAGCTGTCTCAAAAATGCGAGTTAATCTACTCCGAAAGCTCCAAAAGCATGAATAAAACCGAATTCAGGTTAGTATTAGACTTTCCCTTTTAAAGAGGTGACCTGGTTTGGCAGTCAGAAACTCTGCTTTGAGTTTGAAGTTACTGTAGAGGATGTTTGGGCTATATTGCTCCCTCTTTTACCTCACAAACCATGACCTTAGATTTCTTTTGAATAAAACCAGTAATGACTGATTCTGATGTTTGATAGAAAGTCCAACACATTTGCCACAGATATCTAATGAGATGTGAACTGTGTGGAATCCAAGGCTACATTGACTGCCAGCCCTGAATTAAACTGTAAATGCCGAGAGGTTTCAAGTGTGATTGGTTTCACAGAGTTTTGTATCACACTACAAAAAACAAATTAAAATGCAGGCCAAACAGTGCATATTTGGCCATAATCTGAATTGTTTTGCTCATACAGTGTGTCTCTTGAGTATTTTGAAATTTCACTGATTTCAAAACCTTTTTTAATCTTTCTTTTTTGACTTCTGACTCTGTGAAAAATATGCCTGCATAGAAGAGGGAGCACTTGCATTCATCACTGGCACCAATAGATGGGGATATTGAAGTGCGAATAGCTTGGTGTGCTTCACCTCTCCCTTTATTTTCTATTTGAATTTGTCCTTTCTGGTATAATGTGAGCATTACGTATAACTCCATGCTGCACTAAGCCTTTATTTATTCAAGAATAAAAGCCAGCTAAGGCTGTATTATTCAAATACATTAAGAATATGAAAGATGATGAGTTAAGCTCAACCACTCAACATTGCAAGGCTCACTAGATTAGATTTTTCTCTCCTTTTTTTTTTTTTGCATGTTGTGATGTGGGTGGTAAATTAAGTTATATCAACCCCCGTAATTTATTTTGCGGTCGGCCCACTAAATGAAGTTATTGTTTGTGTCTGAAGCGCAGCTTGTTATAAGAGAAACAAAATAAAAGCGCGGGCAGGGCTTAAGAAGGAGAGATCCCCTCTGGTGGCAAATTAAATAGGCAGGGGAGAGCTCATCAATCACGTTGTCTTCTCCTCAGCTACTCCTCCTCAACTAACTAACTAACACTTTTAACCCTGTCCTCATCATTCAGCTTGGTGTCTGCCTTTAGCAGGGCCACTCTCAGCACTGGACAGGCCACCCTTCAACTTTTTCACTGTTCGTTTCTCTTCAAGTGTGGCGATAAGCAGGCCATTGAAGTGCACCTCGGCTGTATATTACAGCAGGCTGAGTTGGTGGGAGCAAGCCGGGATGTGGAGTGATTGATACAGCTGTGGTAACAACATCACACTAAGGCAGATCTATAAGCTGGAAAGGTTTAACTGAATGGAAGACCTCTGAGCTAAGGCATTACCTCATCCTGAGCTGAAAGGCTACACCTGACCTAGATTCACGCTTCTTGTAGCTGCTTTTTGATGAATAAAGCTTCCTTAGAATCCCGTCAAAATGTTCCAGCTTCATTAGAAACAAGTGAACTGATGAATTCCGTGGTTAAATTTTAACAACATAGGCAACGCTGTAAGTTCTGGCTATGACAAGCAATGATTGTTCTCTACTGGATTAGTGCCATAATAACTCAAACTGTTCAATCAAGTCTGTCCATGTTGGTTGGCCAAATGTTGTGTGTGTGTGTGTGTGTGTTTGCGTGTGTGTATGTGGTTTCCCTGCATATAATGGAGCCTTCCAGGCTGTGCATGCAACCAATTTAGGCCTTAACTATGAGTGATTGAGTGATGGTGACATAGGTCAGTCGTGTTGCTTGTACATAGTGGGTGATTGTTTAGCAACAACCTCTCAACCTCCCTACACACATACATGCACCCATGCACATTTGGACACATAGGCATTCACATACGTCGACACTGTTGCCCCTCAGGCTTGCATGCACCTGGATGCACACAACTCATTCCTGGGTCCAGCTAGCATTGCTCTGTGTACTATAAGGCCTGAGTGCTGGTGACATGAGACCAAAGCAAATGAATTAGAGGGGAGGTTGAAACAGAGTCCAATGCCTGCTTATATTTGCCTGCCCTCAGCTAAAAGACCGTGCAACAGCCTTTGATGAGTTTGGCTTCAGAAAATCACAATGTTCTCCAGATGCCCAGACAAACCAGCGTTTGTGTTGTACCTGTCTGTTTTTTGTTCATTTATTTTTCAACTGTTTTATTTAGAGGGCCTGGTAATGAAGTGAGTAACACAGTTTTTGGAACGCTCACAGAGCCAAACAGCTCTTCCTGCTCAAACTTGACTTGAGGCATGCTGAGTGCACTCATTTACATATGTTTCCAGTGAAGGTTTCTATAACCGTGGAAGGTCACATGAATACAATCAGGGCGATATGGCTTAGACCGCTTCACTCCTGTGAGCTAAACCTGGGGCTCTCTACATTTCCACTTCAAGGCCCACCTATTCAAACTTTTAATGGGCCCATAAAATATTTTAAAAAATTCCAAATTATTTTGGCTAATGTATTTTATTCCTACTCAACATTCTATTTGAAATGTTTTAATGAAATCCAACAGTACCACCTACATCAAGTACAAGGGCTGCACAATTTAGAAAAAAAAAAACTCAATTGGGAATTCTTAAACTGTGATTTAGATATGATATGTGATATTAAAGGGAATGCTCTTTGATTATGATTATTTTCAGTTTACACAAGAAAAATCCATAAAATGATACAGATGGGTTTTTATGTGGATTTTTATCACACAAATATATTTTCCAAAGTCTGTAGAATATGACGTGTAGGCAAAACATCTCTACAGCAGCATATTATTTAATTAAAAATGGCATTTTGGTAAACAGCTTTTTATTCCCATTAAAGAAGTATCTTGTGCTTCTTCATCCATTTGTTTAGTACACAGAAGAAGGGTAGAGCTAATCTTTGGATGGGATGATTGAAAGCACCGCCACATTAGTCAGACGTGGCACTCCAAGTGTGCTAATTTCAGTACAATATGAAATATTGAGCTTAAACTTTAAGTCTGTATACTGTTTGGCTCAATTTTTGCCTAACACATGTATATAAGACAGTGCCAATGTCATCAGTCATCTTCATGGTCCTTTCTATGCTGCCGTTTATCATTTTTTAATTATCTTTTAGTCTTTACCATGCCATATTTTATTATGCTGCTGACGACAATCCAATTTCCCCCCTGAGGATTAATAAAGTTTCTGTCTATCCAGGATCTCGCTTATCCGTAACTGTGAGAAGCTGCCAGCCCAGGAGCACTTTATCGTACAGGAGTACTTGGACAAACCCTTTCTCATGGAGGGCTACAAGTTTGATCTGCGCATCTACATCCTTGTCACTTCCTGTGACCCCCTTCGCATTTTCCTCTACAATGACGGCCTGGTGCGAATGGGCACGGAGAAGTACCACGCACCAAGTGAGGCCAACCTGGTGAGTCAAGTGTATACAGACGTAGAAACATATGCACATTATATCCTCTGTATAGAAGGCCAGTTGGATGAGCTGTAGACATGTACACAATGGATTTACGTAAAATACATACAGTGTTTGGTCAACCAGGTAACTCAGACATGCACATACAGAGAACAATGTATTTGTCATGCACTCTCTTGAACTGGAGCCATGAGCATGTGTAACTCATAATCAAATTTGATTCACAAATACACAAGAGGACAAAGTTTGGGAAACAGATTATGATCTCGGTATGAGCACAAAAACATCCCGTACACATGGCCAAACATTGCCCGAATGCAGACAACTGCGAGGTTGATATTGTTTACATACACCCACCTTTACACACACACATCTGCAGGCATATTGTATGCAAACAGCTGAGCGTAAACGTCCACATGCCAAATGTTTCCCGTAATATCAAGCCGCTCATATTTGCCTTGAGGTGTTCTGCACCTGCTGAAGCTCAAATTGTGGCTGATGATGGGATGCACGCGTGCACACACACACACACACACACACACACACACACACACACACACACACACACACACACACACACACACACACACACAACACACACAGCAGCTTTCTATCAAGCATGATGCTTCAACGCATGCACGCATAAACAAGCTGGACTCCTCCAGTAAGTGCATTGTCTTACCATCACTGTGATGGAGTGAGCCATGTCATGGAGATGAATGTTCAGTCCCATAGAGAATGTCTCCCAGACAGCCATGAGGAGCTGGAGTGGCCTGCGGTCACAGTGTTATTACCTCATAGGCTAAGGACAAGGATGTATTGTCTTCGCTGTCTCAGATAGTGTTTAAAGAGAGGAAAGTAACAAGGCCAGTAATAGTCAACCACTCAGTGATGCTTCTGGCTATAATGTGGGAACCATTAGGCACTGTCACTCTTACCCCTCTCATCACTTAATCTTTTAGATTGACGGGATGTATGTTTGTAAGCTTTTTGCATCATTCTCAAGGCCAAAAATAGAACATTAGTAAGTCTTATAACATACCTCAAACTGTTCTTTACTGCATCCTGCACAACAGGGTGGTTGAAAGCTGGAAGTAAGTTTGCACTGTTGAATGTCTGCTTCTCTCATCTGAAAGTCAGTGGGAATTCTGAACCTTATTTCAGTCAAATGCCTGAAATAAGGTTCATGGTTCACAAACAAATTTAAGCTTTTTGCTGTATGGAATTTGTGAGTAAAGCCCATTTGTGAATCTCGTAACATTTATGTGTCTTGAAACTGGTGGCTGCTAACAATTGGCTTCGCAAAACTACAGAGGCTGTTACGGATAAACGCCATCACTTGGAAAACAGAAGAAGCGTGAAGCCAGTTGATATTTTAAAGTCATGTGTCCAAATGTAGTTTGTTGGTCGCATAACATCAGTTTTGTACTTGAAACAGTTGTATTTACGCTTTGAAAATAAATACGGTGTTCGTTTCAAAAGTGTGAAAATCCCATTGGCTGTTGGTCGTGGTAACCAGTGGGTTTGCTGAAGTCCATATTGGCCAATAATACATCAGCCCTGCAACTACTTCTTACCATTTCAAGTTTCGGGACTAGTTTACAATTTTTAGGGCCAGAGCCTGAAGGTACTTCAGGTGAAGACCCTATTATGTTTGCTCGTTTATTTTATTTCCTCTCGTAAATAAGAATATTACAATATTACACATGACATTGCAGATAAGTATACTGTAGGTATAAAGGCAGTAAGAGTGTAATAACGATTATCACTACTGACAATAATATTCACTGTGTATGCTGTTCGATGTCATTGTGTTTGCAATTGCACTGACCTTTCCAATGCTTCAGTTAGTTATTAGTTTCTATTAGTATTAGATTAAGGTTGAAGAGGACAACTCGAGGTGGGGGAATGAGCCTGTAATAAGAATTGAACGGAGTGACAGAACCAATGTCCTCACATCTTATGCTTATTTCTGCAGAGCCAGCTCTACATGCATCTGACCAACTACTCAGTCAACAAACACAATGAAAACTTTGAACGAGATGAGACGGTGGATAAAGGCAGCAAGAGATCCATCAGTTGGTTCACGGAGTTCCTCCGCATCAACGACTATGATGTGGCCAAGTTTTGGGGAGATGTTTCCGTAAGTGGTCTGCCCAGACTCTGATTATGTATAGCAACTGATGAGCACTTCCACAAAAGCAAGGATTTGTATGATAACATAAAGAGTATAAACGCAAGAAACACACACAGTCTACACTCCCAACACAACTGCACACAAAACCCAAGTGGACCAGCAAAATCTGGTATGATTTGTTATGACAGTAAATCAGAGTTTTGTTTAACTTCCGGAAGAACTTGGAGAAAACATCATTCCTGGAAGGTGAGCTCTCTCTGTCTGGCACTACGCCCAGCTCATCCAAACACCTTTACCTTTTTTCTTCCCTCCATGTCTGTTTTGGAAGATTCGGGTATTTTGTTTATACCCAGCCATATATCTTTTGCCCTTTTGCCTTTCTCTTAATCAGTCAGGAACTCTTTTGTAATGCATTTAGTGTTTACATTCCCGTTTACATTCCTTCCTATTTCATTCTGGACTCCTGTTTCTGTAGTCATTGGAGTTGTATCGGCCCTCAGTGCTTCTTCTTTGTTTTACTGTCAGCTCTAATGCTGCCACCATGCAAAACAGCAGACGGAGTTATTCTCTCCTTGAGGCCATCTTTAATTCATTTCTTCAACCGGATTTCACTTTTTATGTGTTTGTTTATCACATAAGGGAGTTGAAACTAAATAGGACATTTTAAATGTTTTAACTGTTCTTTTAAATGAGGTAATATTTATTCCTCTTTACTGCCCACTCTCATCAATTTTGTGTTATATCGTCATGAGCTTCATTAAGCTACTGTTTAAGTCTCCGTTTCTCTCTTCTTGTTCCTTTCCTTGTGTTTCACTTATTCTCTTGCTCTCATATAATTTCTTATATTTTCAGTGTAATTCTTTTGCCAGAAAAGAGACAAAACAGCAAACAAATTTGAAGATGAGTGTGACTATTATTATTGTTATTTTTATAACTATAAAGAGTTAAAGAGCTAAATAACATCATGAGGTTTGAAAAAATCATTGAAGAACAAAATGAACAAAATGCAGACAACCATGCACATGAATTCATTCACATGCATTCATGTGTGCTCATGGTGAGGGAAAGGACAGTGCTGAGGGTTCAGGATAAGAAGGGAGGTGTGAGGAAGAGGGACAAAGACATACAAACACATACACCAGCCCCATCTGGGGACTACAGGCATAAACGGAGGTAGTGGGAGCAGGTGTTTTTACTGGGCAACCTGTTGGTCAGACAGGGGGACGGATGGACAGATGGATGTACCTTTGTGAGGGACAGATGGATAGAAAATGTTAGCGGCAGGGCTTCTGCCTTATCAGGCCAGAACCAGACCGTTGCACCCCTCTCCTGTACCCAGCAGTCAGATTGGTCTAAGCGATCTGCAGGCCAGCAACACTGCATGGGACTTGACTGGTGAGGGGAAGCTTTGTGCAGAGTGCGTGTGTGTGTGTGTGTGTGTGTGTGTGTGTGTGTGTGTGTGTGTGTGTGTGTGTGTGTGACAGAATGAACATATTTACCCCGTTTCACAGTTGGAGTAGACAGGCAGGTAGCAGCCAGCAAACATACGTGCAAACACACAAATGTGCACAGGTTTGGAGCTATATGAGCCACACAGATGGACCAACACCAGCTTTGATATTAGGCAGGGTGTGGGTAAAATTCAAAAATATTCAGTGCCAGTTGCACTTTGTGCTTCACCTTGGGTTTTTAACGAACTGAAAAATGCAGTTACGATCAGTTGAACTACCTCTGTTTTATAAGTTGGTAAGAGATGTAGAGCTTAAGCAGACCTTTAATCACCAGCAAAAAGTTCAGGTTAGAATGAAGGTGAAAAGATAGGAAAAGTTAATTTTTAATAGTGTGTGTGTGTGTGTGTGTGTGTGTGTGTGTGTGTGTGTGTGTGTGTGTGTGCGTGTGCGTGTGCGTGTGCGTGTGCGTGTGCATGTGTCAGCTCAGCTTGAATAAATTTCTCTTTCTCTCTTTCTGTTTGTATGGCCTGCCAGGAGCTGGTTGTGAAGACGTTAATAGTGGCTGAGCCCCATGTGCTACACGCGTATCGTATGTGTCGCCCTGGCCAGCCACCAGGGAGCGACAGTGTCTGCTTTGAGGTCCTGGGCTTTGACATCATCCTGGATCGCAAACTCAAACCCTGGCTACTTGAGGTACAGCTCTCTATGTGTATTGTCTAATGTTATAATGATATCATTTTTGAAGTACATTTAAGAAAAGTACAGATACCATGTTACAGAAAATACACACTTTTCATTTTAATGTGTTATCCAACAAGGCAATTATAACACAATTACTTTTCTACCGGTTTCTTAGTCATTTTAGACTTGAATATATAGTAATATTTCCTTGCAATTTCACAAAAAATATTTTAATGAATTATTCATAGGACTCGAGAAAATATGAAGCTGTAGTCAGAGCTTCACTACTGTGATTTATACAATTATATTTTAGGGTGTCAGAAAAAGAAAGCTGCAGTCTGTGCAGTCTCACCTGTCAGTTCTGCTACTAAAGTGACAGCGGCATCTAAACTGAAGTAATGTGCCATCAGCAGGAGAGAGGTAGACGCTGCCTCACACTGACAGAAAGCATAAACACACACTGATTTGCTTGTACACTCTCATCCCTGGTGCAGAGAAACACACAGAAACTCCCACACAGTCTCGAGTATATATTTATACACCCCTGAATACAAGCAGAGAAGGCATTCCCGTGTAAACTCAAAGGAATGTGCATTTACGCACATGTAATTTAGGTAGACATAAAACCACAAACATACACACACAATTACATGCATGTACAGATTCATGCACACCCACATATTGCTATAGAAATACGTAGGCAAGACATTCACACACAAACACACACACACAAATGCAGGGTAAGTAAATATAGGTCAGGACAGTTGACTAGCAAGAAACCCGCCCCTCATCTATTCTCTCAAGTGTCAGTCATTCAGGAGTAGGATTCTAGTTCCAGACCCACTCCAGGATTTCTGTCTCACCATTTTGATTTCAACCAGTCAGTCGCAGCATGACCTAAATCCTTTAACCTAAAGTGGCTATACCCCCCTCCCCACAAATTGACTCAACGATGGGAAATGCATCTGGGATAATTGTTTCTTTTTCACTGTCATTCCAACTAAAAATAAATCTTGTAAATTTCAAAGCTCTTTGATATCGCCAAAAAAAAGAAAAAGAAAAGTGAAACAGACTGACATTTGATTGTCTGTTTGTTTTTTTTGTTGTTGTTTTTTGGAGGAGTCAGTGTGGAATGGGGGGGGGTATAATTACCCAACCTGACTCTTTGTTTGGCTGAGCAGTTGTACTGCATGACAAAAGATGTACAAGACAGAGCACGAGTGGCGTTCCTTTTGACTGCTGTTTCAGTGCGACAGTGTGTTTATGAATGTGTGTGTGTGTGTGTGTGTGTGTTTGTGTGTGTGTGTGTGTGTGTGTGTGTGACATGGCAAACAGCCGTGAATGCAGTTGTTCCACCCCAGCAGTAATGATCCCCACTGTGCTACAAGCAGCTCTCTATAACTTTCATCAATTAACATCCCACACCCTGCTTCTCTTTCATGCAACATTTACAGCAACAATCATTTATTTCCAAAACTCAACTGATTAGTCAGGGGATGGTTGCAAGCATAGAGTATTCTTAAACCTTCACTGCACAGGCTGTCAAGCCTGAAAATAACTTTATTACCATTTTAGCCCTTTGACGTTTATTCCTATTCAGGAGGGACCCAACATGCTGATTGGCCCATTGTTTGGTTGCTACAATGGTACCCTGTGGCAAACCCTCAGGTTTATTTTTTTTGCACTTTTTAACAGATCATTTTGCAATATTTTGAAGTAAATTACATTTTTTTTCCAAGCCATTTTGAATTTAGAATTTTTGTAACCCCCCTGAGTCCTAAAACAGTAACAACTGTGTCAGGAATTGAAATATAATCTCGGTCTCACAGGTTTGTTTTCAATTTGTGGACGTCACCTCTCAGGTTTCATTGTTGGTGTCATTGTGAATCATGCACGCCACGCCTGTTTGGCGTTTTACCCAGACTGCTGTTCCGACACTGTCATCCTCTCTTACTCTTTAAAATGTCAAAGTTGATTGTTGGACATGCAAACTTGCAGCCAGGAAATGAAAGTTCAACCTGTGTAAACTCAAAGCCAGTCGGGTACCTGAAAGCTAGATGGTATCAAATATAAGAAGCTGTCAAGTGATATTAGTCCTATCCGTTGTATTTGTATTTTTGTCTGTCATTTTCTGAGTCTGTGTAGGAGGATGGGGAGTGAAAAGGAACATGATTGCCTTTCACATCCTCCAATTACACCTACAGAGAAGAACCAGAATTGCATTTTTAAGGGGGCAAGGTATTCAAAATTGTGCAACCCCCATGATTAGAGAGCATTTTTGTCTTCCTCCTGGTATTGGAAGAAAACCTCTGTGCAAGACACTATTCACAAGCTCTTTGTAAGCAGACGAGTACAAAGAGAAAATTGTAGCAAATATTCTGATAACGAATACTGATGTTCAAAAGGAACAATATACAGACCAGTGCACACTTGCTAAATAGCTTGTCACAGGGGTGAAAACAGAGAAGGCCAGAGTGATGCTTCTCAAACCCGAGGCAGGCATCACAGGCACGCTGTGGTGAGAGCGAGAATAGAAAGGAGAGAAGAGACAGAAAAAGAGGGAGACGGGCTTTGTGTGATCCTTATCTTAATTCATCAGGGTTTTCAACACAACTTTACCTCCTATTGACATTCAAAACAGCACGATGTACGCCTGCGTACACACACACACACACACACACACACACACACTTGCTCAAATGGTGTAACCCGAGACGTTCACTTTCATTAAACCACCCCAGACAGCATCTGTGTCTCGTATAGGGAAGGCGTTTCATTGAGTCATGATCTTCACTTCACTTCACTTCACTTCTCTCTCACACACACACACACACACACACACACACACACACACACACACACACACACACACACACACACACACACACACACACACACAAAGACACACATTTGGATCTTGTTTTTTGTGAGGACATTCATTGACATAATACATTCCCCTAGCCGCTTATCCTCACCTTTACCATTATATTTAAATGCCCAGATCAACGTTTTCTTTTTAATAGCACTTAAACCCTGTTGCTGAACGGCTAAAAGACAGTTTGTATTTATACTGGCAGTGTTTTCTTTGTGTTATCAAGATCCCAGTGTCCGATGCGTATTTTTTATTGTTTTGTTCACTTGAAAATAATTGTAGTAAAACAAAAACATGGAAAGAAAACACTATCCATGAAGTAATAAAGATACTGTATTCTATGCTTGTTCATCAATTCTACTTGCATGTGGAGTTGTCTCAAAATCAAGAAAAGCAGGTAAGCATATTCGTTAATTGTAAAATATAGCAATCAGGCGATATTAATCCATCTTCAGCGACCCCTCCCTTCAAATTCATACAGGACCTGTGCAATGTAAGGCAATACGAGAAATACTGTCAATGGCCAAAAATATTCAGAGAGTGGGGGGGATGGGCAAGGACAAGATAAATATATACAATTGATGCTCCACCCATCTGATGCAGATCCCACCAAAACCAATTGACCACAGAGTCACTTTCCCTTATTTTGAACTCTCCACCCAACACCACTTACACACACACACACACACACACATACGTGAAAAGCAAAGCAAAAGAAAAAAACGTGACAGCTCGGCAAAAAAAAAAAATGTTGTTTTGTGTGTGTGTGTGTTTGTGTGTTTGTGAGTGTGTGGTCCTTGCTATTCAGTGAACAGTGCTCTATAGTGCGCGTGTGGTTTGCCATGCTGATTCGCTTACAATCAAACTCTAACCCAGCAGTCTGTCTTTATGTCCTGCCAGATTGTCAGGGAGGTGTCCTGCTCAAAACACACAAACATGCTAATTCAATAACCAATGCAAAAAAAGAGAAAAATATCTTCTTTTTTTTGTTAGTGTTAGGTTTTGAGATGCCATCACACACACACACTACAGTTTATGAAGCTTGATTATTAATGGCTGCAACGTGACTACCATCTGCTCCTCCATCTCTTCCTGTATTTCTGTCCCTCCTGCTGCTCAAGACGGGGTTGTGCAGAGTGATTGGCAACTAATGAGGCGGGCATGGTTAGGTCAGCCGTGGCATGGTTTTGTTTGTGTCTGAGTGTGTGTACGTGAATTGGCATTACGACAACCAACCAACACACTGCAGCTGGACTGCTTCCCCAAGGGCAATGATACTCAGCCCCCCCATCCCTCCCTGCAACTTTCCTCTCTTCCAGTACTCTGTCCCGATTGCTTCAAGATGAATTTGGTTTGCCTGTCCATCCCTCAGAGCCGACATAATCCAGACTTCCTTTTCTTTTGAGTGCAAATGTATGTATATGTGTGTTTGTATTGGGGGTTTGTGGGGAGTAATCTGCGATGGCAAGTGTAAACAGATGCCACGATACACACATACACAAAAAGATGCATGTGTGCATTTTTTTTAAATCATTCATCTTTAACACGTGCAAACACACACCTTGCAAGTGAAGCACAACAGCAGAAAATACTCAATTCCCTGTGCTGAATAAATAGTGTCTATGTACCTATTTAAATTAAATTGTTTTTGATGTGTTGCTTCTTGTTATTGTTCTTAAAGCTATTTTAAGTCCAAATAACAGTGATTTAAAGGCTTGCCATTTTCCTTGGAGTTTTGGGAGAAAATTAGCCAGATTTTTCAGTGCTTTCTGAGTCTGTTTCCTAACCTACAAAGTTGATTGTTACTGGGAGGAGTGCCTGTGCTCATTCCCTTCATCAGCAATTTGAATACCAACGTGAAATGATAGAGGAGAATATATGGAGTTTGATGCACTTAATTATCTCTCAGAGTCTTTAATGCCCCCTCCACATATCATTTTCCTTTTGTCTTTGATTAATCTGTGGCACTTAGTAGGATTCATTCTTATTTAAATATCCATATCCTTAGCTCTGGGGGGGGTGTCTTTTCCCCTGTGAGCTCTAGGTGGCAGTAGTTACCTACAAGCCTTTCCTTGGCTTATAAGAGCTTTATTAAAGAATAATTAGAATGATGTATGGGACTGTCTGTCTCTATCAACATCCATTTTCCTCCCAACATAACTATTTCATAGAAAAAGTATCAAATTAGGAGCGCGCACCCCCTTGTATGTGGGGCAGTTGACAACACACCTCAGCATTTAGTCATTTATCATCAGGTACGGATGGCAGTGCCAGACAAAGTGCATGTGTGTTATTAAAAGGGGATGTGTATGTATGTATGTATGTATGTATGTATGTATGTATGTATATATATATATATATATATATATATATATATATATATATATATGTACATGTGTGCGTATCAATGTATGAGTATCAATCTATCTATCTCTCTATCTATCTATCTTTTCTGTCTATCTATATGTAGATAAAAATGTAAATAAGTGACATGTAAAATCTTGGGTTTTGGTGAGATGTGTGTGAGAGACTGGGAAGATTTACTTGGTTTTCTTTCATGTTTATATCAGTCTGTTGGACCTGTTTTCAGTGTGTGTGTGCCAGCAAAACTATTATTACCTTTCTTGTGCACCACTAAAACACCTTTAGTTTTTGTGTTTGATTGTATCTCCGTCAAAAAAAAAAAGAAGGGGGGGGGGGTTGGGGAAAGCTGCACTCCCTTGCACCCCGCCAGGCAGCCAGTCAAGCAGGTCAGTTTGACTGGTGGCTAAGCTAAGCGTTGGCTCGCGCACTCCCAGGACCTTTACCAGCAGCTCTGACTTTCCCTGTGTCCGACTTGACCACTAAAAGCGTCACAAAAAAAGAACACAACAGTGATTGATAAGACGGCTGAAACAAGAGTCCGGTTCAACAGGGCGGCTGCCTGTCTATCTTTCTGTCGCTCTGCTACTCATGCTCCCCCTCTCTCCTTCTTTGCCTCCCTTTTTCATTCTACTATTGTGCAGCAACAAACACTCCATTCTGACAGCGGTTGAACTGTGCCCATACCCTCAAGTGTGCGTGGCAGAATGGGAAGCTTGTCAAAGCAGTGGTTGTTTACGTTTTGCCCGGAATAATAAGAGTAGGTCATTTTTCTGAACCGATTAATCACAAGCGGCCCCTGCACTTGGTGACAACTATTCCAGACACAAAATAGATGTCAATAGATGAAACCGTTTGAGGCGGAAAGAAAGCAGCTGATTGTTGTTGATCCATTGCTGTTGCTGTGTTATTAGCATTGTTGTGATGCAGCATGTCCACTAAAGTTTCAACTGTGACTCAGTCATATGATTGCTGGGGGTTTTCTTTACTGGGATTATATTAAATTGCAATAATAACATTGAGTGGGGGTCTGAGCAAAGTGCATACCATTGGAGGTTCTCTGTGCAGTGTACAGAGAATCTGTGATGGTACAGTATACACAATTAAAAAAATAGAGCTACCAGTGTGTATTTAAGTGGGTATAAATACTTGATGCTTGGGGGTAACATTGTGAAAGACAATCGTGCACCCTTTAGTTCGCTGTCACCTTTCTGTGAGTCAAATGCTGCACTTTTGGCCTCATGGAGACTAATATTGTACTTTTGAGGTAACAAATGTAGGGAATTTTTCAAATGTACCTGTAAGTACAGAACTGTTCTTGTCTCGTACATCTATTTTGAGTGTGTAGGTGACTGTGCGCTGCAGGAGTGGAAGAAAGCCCTATGACTACATAAATAGTAGTGTTAAGAGATCGGGCCATATAACCATTACTTGCTGTATATCCTTCAGCAACACATTACATCCTAACAACCTTTGGGACAGGGGTAAACGGTATGACCCTTTAGAGCGCTAAGAGAATATTCTCTTTTGAAAGTTAATGATTATTATCAAATTAAGAAGAATATGTAAAATTGACCAGATTCACTCATCTGTATCTAAAATCCCTCTGCCAGAAATGTTAGCAGATAACCTGCACATCAACATGACACAGAAAATGAACCAGTTACATACAGAATGTTCATGATTTCCCTCTGATCTTGGCATGTTTAATTGAGTGATCAGAAGAGGACAAAGCCGTCCTGTGAAAAGTTTCTGAATGATGTCTTCTTTCCCTGCATGCTCATTTTGCTTTTTGAGTAAGTGATATTTTGGCTACATTGATTCAATGCCGATGCTGAACTGAATCAAAGCATGAGTAAAAAGAGTGTCTAATCTTTTCATCTGACATTTTTATTGAATGCGTCTTGGAGCAACGGAGGGCTCCTTTAAGACCCTGCCAGAGTCACTTAAGGAAATCAGAGTGGGGGGTTTTGAGAGCCTGCAGGGGTTCATTAGGACCAGACTAGTCCAGCTTCCTCTGCCAGAAAGGGGAATACATCGAGAGAAATGAAAAAGGAAGACCAGATAAGGTGAAGGATGGCAAGAAACAAAGCGGGAAGAGAAACTAAGCAGGAGAAGAGGAGTGTGACTGGCACAGAGTAAAAGAAGCGAGACAAAAGATTGAAGCACAGCAAAAGAGAGACAACAAGTGCAGCAAAGCAGTCTGCCTTGTGACAGCTTGACACCACAAATCAAACTAAGAAATGAAGACAAGTAACGAGACAAATGTCACAAGGATCACTGCCAGTCTGGCTGTTACCTATAGGCTACAGCGATCTGAAGACATTCTCTTTTCATTGAGGCAGTCATATTAGGGAGTGCATAATTAAAAACAGACCTCTTTCCTCTTTGCAATGTTTTTCCTTTGGTCCTGTAGGTTGAAGCGCAGGTCTGTCCTCACCACACGGAACAATATATTGTTGACCTGAATGTATTGTTCACTTACTGAGTGAATTTGATAGGTTCCTTTTTCCATTGAACGCTTTTATATTTTGCGACTACAACAGTATATGAATGTTCTCTACACAGTCTACACCCTGGTTCTCTCAGCTTCGGGGTGAGTGGTTGTGATTGTGAAATGGTATCTTACTCGTCGGCCCTCCAATCTGCCACACAGCAGTAAGCACCTTTGTGTTGGGATTAGTAACGGTTAGTTCTGGAGATGAGAACAAAATGGTGGATGGAGTTTCTGAGCACTAGACACTCTGCACATCTCTCTAAAGAAGCATTTAGGTCGTTTCAGTATTGTTGTTCATTTGGAGGCAAAGATCTTAGGGGTTCCAATAGGTCTGATGTGGATCACTAAGACATTTCTGGTTTCTTTCATTGTTGTTTTGGCACTTTGCTTATTGGCTGATATAATGCATCTTAAATGTGCTCTGAAATCTGAGAGCCAATATCTGTGTTTCCCTGTGAAATCATGCAGTTTGATTAGCTGGTGTGCTGCTTTTAACCATCTTTTTTTAAAAAGATGATAAGAACAGGGGCAGAAATACGGATTTGGATTAGATGTTCTCACCCCATCTTTCTTCCTTTTGTTACATTAATTTGTGTTGCACTGCACACATTTTAATCACATCATTTGGCCGGTGTGTTGCAGTTTTTGCCATGGGAGAGATTGTGTTTGTGGTCGTAGCTGATTGGGAGACTTGATGAGTGAATGAGTTTTGAGTCATTGTACGCATGTGGGTTGAGAGCTGCAGATTTAGGCTCACTGGACCACATTTTGCACACAGTTGGAGGGATGTTTCTCTGCTCACAGATGCTGATTGGTGTGCGATATCATGTGCACGTGATACATTCGTATTTACAAATGGGTCTGTTGTCATTGGGTTTTTGTCAATTGGTGCGGGGTATGGAGGAATGGAACAAGTCCACTGTGAATATTTAACCCCTTCTAAATACTAACAAAAGTAGAAATAACATAGTTGGCAGTGAATATTAACACTGCAGTGGGCCTGAAGACATCTAAATTTCTTCTCAGGTTATTTGAAATCTGACGTCTGGATTTTCATTACACTATTTAAATGTCTGTTGAGCTTCTGTTGTAAGGTTAATTGTTGGTTCTGTTGGTTTTGAAAAATTCTACCTGAGGCTAGCTGCCTTGTGGAACAAGCTACTGTGTTGAGGTCAACTGTGTGTCTGTTATTACTACTGTAAGTTATGTACTTCGTACTAATGGCTTTCACTCCATAATTAAGGGTGTTCCAGCCCTGTTCTGCTGCTTGTCGGTTAACCATCTCAAACAGGCACCACCACCCTTGCATCATCCACAGTATGGTGATGTCAAGCATGCCCCAGCATTGTTCTTGACCTTTAACCCTTGGAAAACTGACATGCTACCGTATTACAACAAAACATAGGGGCAAGACAGCTGCAGCTAATTCTTGTTAGGGGGATGCCATGGAATATCCCGTTGAAAAATGTCCTCCTCTTTCCAGTCAACTCCTCAGTTAAGAGGAAGGACAGAGGCAGAGAAAATTGAAGGTGATGCAAACTTGAATCCCCTGGGTGTAAAGAATGAGGAGGATGATGAAGATATCAGTTGCTGTGGTCCAGTAGCATAAAGGCGATCAAGCCATTATGACAAAGAGTTCCTTTGAAAGGTTACTCTGGCCTAGATATCAACAACACTGAGCTTTTGGGCTCGGAGACCCAATGACTCATAAAAAACTCACACCAAGGATTTCATCACAGACGCCAATAACACAGCCAGGCATAAAGCCGAGGACATAATGGGAAATTCAAAAAAAGAGAAAACCAGAAAGAGCAGTGTAGACTGTGTCTAGAAGAAGATGCAGCTGCTCCACTAGCACAGCTGAAGAATGGCACACATGTGCCATTCGCCCATGGGTGTTCAGTTTGCAGCATGGTAACACAATGAAAGTTGTCTTTCTAAAGTCTAGGGGCAACTGGAATTGTGTCAGAGAAGGAAAAGGAGACGGGCTTCTTGTGTTTTTTCTTTGTTACAAAAAAGGAGGTTTGCAACATCCAATTCTGTGGCAATCCTTCTATTTCAATAGTAGATACATTACAGAGGACCAGCCTGACACCAGGGTCCTGGTTAAACTCGACTCTGCTTCTGCACAGTCAGCGATGGGACATCATAACATCCAATTTCGGATTTCCATTCTTAATACACACCTCTGGAAATATATGCTCCAGAATGCTCACACACAATGTTCTGATCCACTCAATTTGGCTGGCTACCAGGTTCACATCTGTAGATATACAGGATGCGTATTTTCACATAACCACGTATCTGGCACATCAGAGGTTTCTTAGCTATGCTTTCCAGCCCATAGCCTTGGTATATCAGATCCAAACATTTGAGCTGTGGTTTGCCCCAAGGGTATTTAGCAATTGTTTGGAGGCAGATCTGGATTCTATGCTTGCCATTTTCATACATAATCCTTCAAAAAATTCAGCCATGAGTATGACTTTGAACATGTCACATCTAGGCTGCACCACACATCTGGGAATGGACAGGCAGGGCAGGCTTTGTAGGAAACAAAAAAAATCCCGCAGCAGAAAGACCCATCGCTAGCTCCCATGAGTTTTTGAGTCACACTTCAGAGTGTCAACAGGTGTGAGTCCAGCAGAGGCTCTGATGAACATGGAATGTTTCAACAAAGCTGAGTGTCAGTCCTTTCATTTCAAAAGTAGACACAGTAGTTCAGAAGACCTACAGTACCTGTACTTAAACCGGTTGGTAGAGTTTGGCTTAAATTTACCTAGGTCCTTTACTGTCAGCCATTGGTGCTGCCATGTTGGAGAAATTATGTCATAGATGTAAGGTCAGATATTCTCTCAGAACATATCCATCAATGTTTCCATCCATCCATCCATCGATTTACCGTTTAACTTGTGAAGTGTCACAGGGGGCTGGAGCCTATCCCAGCAGCCTTCAGGCGAGAGGCGGGGTTCACTCTGGGCAGGTCACCAGTTCATCACAGGGCCAACACATAGAGACAGACAACCATTCACACTCACAGTCACACCTACGGTCAATTTAGAGTATCAATCAGCCTCGTCCCCTCTTGATGTCTTTGGGCTGTGGGAGGAAGCTGGAGTACCAGAGAGAACCCACACAGACACAGGGAGAACATGCAGACTCCACACAGAAAGATCCCGTGCTCGAGCCGGTCTCTCAGAACTTAGCACATGACAATTTGAATGAGTTTGGTTTCCTGCGGATGGTAATTGAGATTATTCAATGCATGAGTGCACCATCTTTATGTTCTCGGTATGATGGTAAATAGTGACTGACTAAGAATTTGTCTTTTTTTGGTCACCATTTCAATTGGTAATCATTCTAATTAAGGTCTCTGGGCTGTGGAACATGCATTTTCAGGAGTTAGCCTTGTCTCCACAGTGAGATACCAAGCAAAGTTTGAAAGGGCACAGGGGTAACTCTGGTGCTCTGTAAACCAAGTGAGCTTCATCACAACACTGTTCTACTTGTGCATGTGTTGGATGGGTGGATGGAGGATGGGGATGATGAGAAAATGCATAGGAGCAATGGTTGGCCCGTACGTCTCAAGACAACTAGTCTAAGTTTTTCCTAGAGAGCCTCTAGCTGTTTAGCCGTAAATCACACATGGTTTATTTTGCTTCTTCACTCTGTTCTGTTGCTGTTGACTCTGTCAGAGCTGTTGATTTTAAGTGATAGTAACGAGCTGTGCTGTAGTAATTCTCTGGGGTTCTCAATGAGCCTATTAGTGGCAGTGGTAGGGATGGGTGTTGCAGAGTCATAGACTGCTGACTGTGTTTGAAAGGCACTTTAACCTCCATGTGTGTATTCAGGTTTAGATATACACATAACCATTTCCTTATGCACAAAGTGTTCTGAGGTCTCCTTCGAAGAGAAAAACCCACCGCGATCATTTTGTCCCTTTTCTCCTCTTTCTTCTTCTTCTAGAGGGAACAGTTCTCTAGATACCTAAAATCCACATTTATAATTGCATTTTGCATTGCATTTCTGTCTGCTGAATTGAGAGGAAAGACAAAAACACAAGATGAATTAAGAAAAATGTATATATGTGTGTGTGTGTGTGTGTGTATGTGTGTGTGTGTGTGTGTGTGTGTGTGTGTGTGTGTGTGTGTGTGTGTGTGTGTGTTGAATGTTCTCTCCTGTGTTCTCTGTTAGATCAATCGAGCTCCAAGCTTTGGGACTGATCAGAAAATTGATTACGACGTGAAAAAAGGGGTTCTGCTCAATGCTCTCAAACTCCTCAACATCAGGTATTGTTCTCTACCATAAGACACACATGACTTCCATCTAGGGGCTCATTGAGTTTCAAGTGCTATCAAACTTTATTTCTGAACATTTAAACAATTCTTTATTTAGAATCACTGAATACTTAAGAATTATTTTGATCTATGACACATCCTTGATCTTGCTTTGGCTTCAGACTTATGACACAGCAGTGACATTATTCTGAAAACAAAGAACAGTGTCATGGTATCCCTTTCACTGTTCACGCGGCCCTCTATTAATTTGTTGTTACGGCCCTTTCATTTGTGTTTATGCCCATTCATGTTAAGCATACTCTTTTTCTTGTTGTGCAATGCATTTATTATATATGTAGTATGTGTGTTTGTGTGTGTGTTTTTGGCATGCATTTTTGTCCCCTGGCTACAATGACTCCATCTACTGATTGATCATCACACACCAGACCTCTGGACCTCTGCTCTCTTTTTTTCTCTCTCTCTCTCTCTCTCTCTCTCTCTGTGCTTGTCCTACTCTTACTGCTCTAAATATAGTCTCAAGTCCACCCTTCACACACACACACACACACACACACACACACACACACACACACACACGCACGCACACACACACACACACAATGGATCAATTGCATGCAGCACAATAGATGTAGTTGGGTCAAGTCTGGTGTATGGTGCAACTGTTAAAAAAAAAAAATCTCTTCCATTCTCCAGCTTCAGTAAGCACAAACAAATCTCTTCAAATCTTTTATCAGAATGATTTGTTTCATGGTCGAAGTCTACTTTTCACACAGATTAAAAAGGGAGATTTGATTATTTCATGTAAAAAAAAAAAAGAGCACTTGAGAGCGAGTTGAATGCTCTTTCTACTGGACAAGCTGCTTATGTTTCTGCTGGAGTGAATGGGGGCTTTGTTCTACCTCACTCAGTTTTCCTTATATAGTAATGACTGCCTTCCTAAAGGGAGAGATGGTGGCTCCTGACTTAGCTCACAACACCAACTGCATCAATGTGGGATCAATTCAGGCCCAGCCAGGCGTGGACATTGATACACCTCTACTCTAAAAGCACTCAATATGCAGTTTAAAGGGCCAGTGATTGACTAAAATGAATTGCCCTTGCTCCAAAAAGCAATGGCCCACTTGTTCAGAATTAGCTGTTTGGTCCTGTTCATCTGCAGTGAATGGATTTGTTTGTCTCTGCTCCATATTTAACAGTAGGATGTTTTTGTGGGATGTTTTCTTTCCTCGCCGTCGCAATAGTGTGATGATTAGATGGTAAATTTAGTCATTAAGCTAAAGATGAGGCCTTACGATCATCATACTAGACAGCATTCAAGAAAACATTGCCCACCAGACAACATCTGTTGTTTAACAAGTATTTTCTACTGTTCAATTTTTCTAAAAGGAATGTTACAGTATGAGACGGATAAATGATAGCTGAAAGAACATATATTAGGTTTAAACCATCCAAGTCCATTTCAGTTATTTCACCCGCAGCAAAATGTGTGTTTCAGATGGGAGGAAACATATTTTTCCAATCACTTGTGTTATTTATAAGGCTTTCATGAATTGTACACACTATTCTTAGCAATGCATCGTGTTGATTATTTCTTTATGGTGATCTAGAGCCAGTGATAAGAAACGTAACCTAGCCCAGCAAAAGGCAGAAGCTCAGAGGCGGCTCTACGGACATGGCTCCATGAAGAAACTCTCAGCTTCTTCCTCAGACTGGGAGAAACAACGTCACACACTGGAGCGGAGGAGAGAAGAGTTGGTAAGGCACTATCAAATAGATATGCTATCTGGTTTATTTTAGTTTTAGGGAGCGGAATTCTGCTTCACTTTATTCTGATGGCAACTGACCAACTGTAGCAGAGCATCTGAGATGCTTAGCAGCTCTTTCAAGGTGCTGCACCTTGACAGTGGTTTCGAGAACTGGGAGTGATATTCATGCATTTGCCCACCCAGACTTTCGCAACTGTCCTTGGGTCTAAAACAGTTGCTGTGTAGTAAAGAGCCCAGATAAGTCATGAGATAGCTATTAAGCTTTTTAGGCCACACAACAAAGAGAGCAAGAGGTCAGCACACACTGGGCTGCTGCAGTTCAGGAACAGGTGCTCATCAGAGCTCTGGGATGTTATTGAAGACATGTAATAAAGACATTAAATAACAGGAAAATGAACAAAGAATACATTTATAATGTACAATATAAGTTTGCAACAGTTAACATTACACCAATGTGATGTCCATTTTCTTTGTGTTTGAAACTGAATTTTGGAACAAGAAAGAGAGGAAACTTTTTTCTCTGTCAAAAGAGATATTTTTGAGGAAAGTGGAAGCCTCCCACTGTCTTTGATTAGCCTTTTGATGAGCCTTTGCAGTAATCAGCAGAAATATGGAAAGATGTCAGAGACACTTTGCTTTTTTAAAGACAGCTACCTCATCTTTGAGTGCCGTTATGGTTAAGCTACTAGACCAGGTTCAGTTTTATCAAAGGCAAGTATTACCTGACAATATATTGGCAGTCACGGAGTAAATTCCTCTCAGCTTTATGGAAAAGTAGCTAACTGAGCTCCCCATTTATAGCTTTATAAGTTATGGAAACAATAATTAGATGGAAAAATGCTTCCAAATTATGAGTAATTTATGGGCGAGACTGCTCTCTCCCTTATTTTTCCTTCTCATTTTCAGGGCGGCGGTAGTGTGAGGCTGACTCTCACCTGAAAGATTAAGTCCTTTTCCCTTTTGGTTGTCTCCATTTCTAGAAAGAACGCCTGGCTCAGGTCCGCAAGCAGATCTGCAGAGAGGAGCATGAAAAACAACATCTGGGGAACTACAGGTATGAAAGTAGCAAACAGCCAGGGAGTGGGGGACTTTCCCTCCAGGACCTCCTCCACCCATAATACTCGTGCTAGCTCCGCTTATATTTATGAGGCCATCTGCAGAGCTCTAAGCTCTCAGGAGAATAAATAATGCTGCTGCAGATAGCACAAACAAAACCCGATGTTTGAACACACACACAGCTAGAAGACTTAAAAATGAGAAAAGAAAAAAAAAGGGGTGAGAGAGTGTGTGTGTGTGTGTGTGTGTGTGTGTGTGTGTGTGTGTGTACGCTCATGTACATGTGTGTAATGGTGCTTACTGTTTCTCCTCCATGCACAAAGTTACCTTTACAACACTTCACAAATTCCAATTGGCATGTGTGCTTTGCCCGCCTACTGCAACTCTGCTAACTCCATCTGGGACCTGGAATGACATTGTGTGTCAATTTTTAACAGTTACCTCACAGACGAAGCAGATCCATCTTAGAGCATGACTCAGCAAGACTAAGTTCTGATTTACTTTACTTTATGCTTGTCGATACATTGTTAATGTTTCTTCACGCCTTCCATCTGCCTCCCTGCATTTGTCTCTTTATCTGTACACACATTTCAAGGTCTGAAGTTTCTCTCTCTCTCTCTCTCTCTCTCTCTCTCTGTCTCTCTCTCTCTCTGTCTCTTAGACATAAATGCATTTATACACCCACACATTTGGCTCAAACATATCTGCCCTTCTCTCTGTCTTCCCAATTCTAAGTGACTTCTTGACTCATCACTTGACTGAGTGGCGAGTCAGAATACTGATCCCAGTCTGCATGAAGTGCTGTCACCTCTTTCCTCTTTTCAGACAGGCAGTCAGACAGTCAATCAGAGAGGCTGAGGTCTGCCTAAAGCACCCTTAATAAAGACCTCTTAACATTCAAACGGTGTCCTGGCATGGCACTGGAGTCTGATTACCACACTGCTATTCATTACAGCAGTTTGGTTAATGAACTGAAGTTTTTTTTTGACTGTTTGATAAAACTTCATCATCAAGCCAGGAGCCCCTGGCATCAAAGGAAACTCGCCTCATTGCTGCAATTGTCTCTGCGACTTCAACATCTTTTAAGCAGTTGGAATCAAGATTCTCCAAAGATATTTTAAAGATTAACAAAGATTTTCTCTAAATGATTGTATAAGAGAGATGAATAATAGTTTCATATGCCATCCAAATGTGAACATGTGGGCGGAAAAAGCTTGAGATTGAACATTTTATTAAAAAAAGAAGAATTACGTGGTCACTCTGAAAATAAAATGTCCACATGTTCAGTGATTGAGTGCGCCAGAAAGAGAGCAGTTAACACCCACTGTTGAAGTGTTGACCTTTCGCTGCTCAGTCATGTGACTTATTGAGCTCTTTGAGGTCTGACAGGTCTGGCTTTAATAAAATATTATCATTTCTGTCCATTTTATCAGGCTGATCAGGAAGAAACGCATTTATTAGGTTGTATCTCAAGAGGAAGAAAATTATGTGGTGTAAAGTTTTGCAGAATAAAAAAAAAATCACATTGTAGGACTGAATTTAAGTGATTTTTGCAATTGGTTAATCTCTGATCTCTCAATAATCGCATACTAAAATAATGTTTTTAATTCAGTCGGCATTGAGATCATGTACTGTTAAACGGAAACTGAGGGGCAGTATAAGTTTAATGTCAAATTTTTAGCTTGGTGTTCCAACATATGTGAATAATCCCTCTTCCTGCATCTCTATTTGAAATAAACTTTTCTTTAACAAATGTTAGTGTGATTTCTCTCAACCAAAAGCCATTTGGCGGAAAATAAGAACACTTATGATTTACTTTAAACACTTTTATGATTTTTGTAAAGTGTTGATGCAATTGTTAGAAGTACAAATCGTATGTTACTTGATAAAGAAAATGCATCACAGTACATACATTTGTGTTTTTTATATTACAAAAAAAGTGTCATGATATCTTACGTTTCTGTTAACCACAGATCCTTTTTAACAGAAAATGACTTGATTTTAGTGTCAATATCCAGAATTTTTATTTTTTTTGAAAGCCAGTCATATCATATTACCCATTTTGGTTAAAACTTTGTCATTGTTATGTCGGCTAAATTAAAGAGTTGGGGTTAGTTTGAAGATGTATTATGACGACAACCAGGCAGATGTTTACATATATTTCCTGATTGCTTCAGGCCTGAAATCAACTCTGAGCTCTGTTAGTTTAGTCTTGAGGGCACAAAACTATGTTGGGCATGTGAAAAGGCTTATTAGTAAAGGCTGTGACAAATGGAGAAATAAGTGGACAACTCTTTGTGTGTGTGTGTGTGTGCGAGTCTGAGCAGTTGGGATGCAGTTGTACATGAATATATTGTATTATATAAGACAATTTCTTATCTCAAGGTCTCCATTAATACTTTTTCTTTATATCTTCTTCGCCTTCATTCATGTCCCTTGATCCTGCCACTCACCTTTCTTTGGTCTCCATTATATCACAACTTTCCTTGAAATGCATATAATTCTCACTCTGTCCTTGTTCTTTTTGTCTGTTCAACTATCATTCTCTCCTGCTGTGCCTTGACCTCTCTGCACCTTCTTATGTTCACTTCTTTTGCTTCAATCTTTTCCATTTTCATCTCTTCCCTCTCTGTTTCTTACCGTTCTCCCTTTCTTTTGCCTTCTTACCCCTCATTATTGACTCCTTCATTATTCTGTCATCACTCCTCCCTTCACCTTGAATCCCTCCCATGCTGAGCTCCAATCACCCTTTCTTTCTTTGAATACCAAATCTGTTTTCTCTCTCTCTATTTCAAAATATATTCTTTCCCTTTTCATCTTATTTTTTTCTGCATTGATGACCCTTCTTTCTCACCTATTTTTTTCCTCCATGTCTTGACTCCTTCGTAACTCTCCTTGCTTTTCTGTCTGTGTCTCTGTGGCCTCCAGACGTATTTACCCCCCAGACGACAAGCTGCTGTTGGAAAAGTATGAAAGCCTGCTCTCGGCCGCCTTTCAGACCTTCCTTGCCGGGCGAGCGGCTTCACTTCAGAAGGAAATGAATAATCCTCTGAAACAAATGAAGGCACGTAAGTCCGTGGCAGACTGTCACGTACACATTACACATGTGCACGAAAAGACACATCATAAATACTTGCAGAGACTCATACACAAACATATATGCACGTTATTCAGGCTCTTTTGGACAAGCAGTTGCCAATCTATTGAGATTCTGCCCACATAAACAAAAAAAGATGCACAAATACTACAGAGTGCTGTAGTCTTGTAGAATACTCCTCCTTAATGCTTGACACTTTCCATTCACTCTGTATCGCCACAGATATTCAGTGTGTTTTGTATGTGAGCTTTTAAAAGCAAATCTGATCCCACACGACAATGTTATTTTCACTGCTTCAGTTTCCTTTGTCCTCTGTCCATGTTTTCCTGTATTTTTTTTCCCCTTTTGGTCAATGTTAGTCATGAAGACGCTTCAAAGTAGATTATTACTGCTGCCCAGCCATTTAAATGAGCTTTCTACATGTAATAAGGATTCAGGGATACATGTTTTAACATGTACAGTGGTAGAAGCCACAATTAATGTCAAAGACTCTGGAACAAGGAGGAATGCAGCTTTGGCTTAGCTATACAGGTAAAGACGGTCGAGACGTCTCAAGGAAAATTCATCTGAATAGCACGTGACTTTGTGAGAGAGACGGAGAGTGAAGATGATGAAGAAGAATATGGAGAGTTTAAGTGGTGACAGAAGAAAAGAAAAAGTAACAAGCTGATGGGGATTCTTTTCTGTCACTTGTCTTTTTAAGTGTCTTGACAGACTATTATAAACACGTCTTATCGATAAATCTGACAGTAGCCCCCCTCAAAGAAAACCCACAGAAAAAGGCTAGAAGATAAAGAAGAAGAAGAACAAAAACAGACAAATTCATCAAAAACACATAAAAGAAGTCATCACAGCATATCAAGGCAATAAGGGTCGAAATGTAGAAATGATGCAGATGAAAAAAATAAATCTTGACTGCTTTTGGCAGCTCAACAGTAATAGTGAATATGGATATTTTTCACATTACAAATACATATCAAAGCAATGGGAGGAGATCTCACAAGCAACTACGTTTGTAGAAGCGTCAGCTTTCAGCCCCCTCAGAGGCTGTTTTTTTAGAAAGTTATTGTGTTCTTTCAAGAGTGGAATCTGTGCAGATATTTTTGTGGAGATGTCAATCAATGTTCAGACAGAGTGGAAACACCGGGCAGAGGAAGGTTTAATTTCGTCAACACACAGAGATGCAATCTTGTTCAAAGCATGAAAGGACGGCGATAAAAGGACCAAATTATGCTCCATAGATTTCTCTCTAATAACATGATCATGAGGGACAAAAGGACAACTGGACTGCCTTTTATGAAGGGATGTTGTATGAGATGCTTATCATTTATCTTGGAACGAATGTTCCTGAAATGAAAGATATTCAGATATTCAGTAGAACACAAATGATGAATTCTATTCAATTATTTATCATCTCATTTTTATTCTATGTTTCCTCTCTACCATCAAGACGAGTAAATCAAGATTTTCTTTTCTTGACGGACTTCTAATGAATCCATTTTTGATCCTCAAGCTTGATTTTTTTTAAGCTACTTCCATTGCAGCAGACTGTACACACTGACAGTAGGGACCGAGTTCAGTTTGTCCAGTATGTTCATGCAATAGAGGATAACTTTGTAAATGCATTGTTATTTTCCTCCAACTGTATCTTGTCTAGGTGATCGATATGTATGCAAAAAGTGGAAGCTGTACAGAGAAGGTTGGGTATGTCTGGCAGTAAAAGTAAGACCCTTGCCCTTGCTTGTCAATGTAGCCCAGAGCCGGACAAAAATATAGGGAAGTGAGACCCACAGAGACTAGCTGACCGCTACATAGCTTAGCATCCTGAATGGTCTTAGATGGGCAGTGTAGCATCGCGCCGTCAAAACTCATCAAATACGCTTTTCTTCAAAACATTTTTTTACCTTCCTGGAAAAGGGATTTAAAAATAGATGAAGAAAAATAGAAGCTACTGTTGATACTAATCATGGTCAGTTTAGAAAGAGGGGATGAGGAGAATCACTCTTGGACAAACCAAGATCCTGATCCTTGGCCGTTTGGACTAAAATACACAAAGGAGGAACTACAGGCATTGGAAGCTGAGCAAGACAGATGTATGCTAGCCTGCCCACCCACTTCCATTCTATTGTGCTCAGCTGGTCTCTGGGGATCTCAACCTCCTACTGCACACTTTTTGTCTAGTTTGTGGAAAACTGCAAATAAGCACATTTCCCCACAAAGTTGGCCTGTTCCTTTAACTTAATTTGACATAATCCAATCATTTTCCAGTCATAAATGTAAAATGATAATTTCAAACGATAATGGGTAACCAAACCCATTTTGACCCAACAAATAATGATCCTTTGATGAAAACACACCTTTCGCTTGCGGAGCAAACCATTCATAAGTTGTGAAAGTACTTCTCCATCACCCGACTTTCATTACTGTTGGGGATAGTCCTTTCTGTGAGAGGATGGAGCTGGTTTGCCAGCTTGCTGTTACACATCTGTCAAGTCTGCCAGACACAGTTGGGCCTATGTTTCCTGCTTTTGTGGGTTCTCAGGGTCATGATTTGAGAAATGTCAGATTGTCACAAAAGAGCGTAAAGAGCGTGTTGTAGCCTTAGTGATAACATGATGGTGCACTGCACAGCATCCTTCATATTTTTTGTGTGCTACAAACAAAGCAGCCAGAGGTTACACTGATTTCTACAAGGTTTGCATCACCATCCTTCCCACTTCCAGAAATAAAAGAAAGATGACGCTGAATAGGTGCTTGCTCAGCCGGCTTGTAGAATGCAAGTAGAATATAAATAACATATAACAAGCAAGTATTGTTTGGGAGCACTCACAGCCAGAGTACATAATACAGGAGTGAGTTCAAATGCTCTAAATTCACATTAACAAGGCAACAAGTCATTAAGATTCTGAAAAACTCAGTTGATTTGGGCTTTGACCATTTTTCAGCAAAACCACACACCAGCTATATGGTGTTTACTTTAAAAGAGGTAAATAGCCTTATTCTGTCTTAACTTAAGTGTATTTTCTTTTCAGTCGAGATATTGACGTTTTTTTCTTCAGCGATGGGGAGCTGTTTGCCCAAGTGAATGTACCTTACATTGAAACACTGGCCAAATGAGTTCACAAAACGATCATTAAAGGGATAGTTCACCCGAAAAATGAAAATGTAGTCATCATCTACTCACCGTCATAACAGTGGGAGGTTTGGTCTGGGGTTTCACAGGAAAAGGCTCATGTACTCTCACAAGCAACTGAAGTGAATGGTGACCAACTTTTAAACATTCAAAAAATACACAATAGAACCATAAAATTCCTCCATGCTGCTCATCTGAAGTAATCCAAGTGTCCTGAAGCCTCAATGTGTCAAGTTGCTTAGAAAAACATCACCAATGCCATGTTTTTAGCCTCAGTGAAAACATGGCATCATGGCTGGGAGCTCCAGGCTACAGGGAGGCAACAACAAGGCATTTAGTGCCAGGAAGAAATTTGGACAATGTAGTTTATGAACTCCTTGCCCTATCATTATGTTAAAAATCCTTTGAGAAAGTTGTAAAAGCTTATAATTCCAGCGTAACCAGTGATGACTACGTAAGAGACAAGATAACTTTAAGATATAGTTAATGACTTGCAATTTCACTTGCAATTTCTTTATTTGTTTGAAGTTTGTTGAAACATGTCAAATCATCCATATAATCTGATTTGATGCAATTTAACAAGGTAATGGGCCTCAAGTGGTTTTTAAATCCCTGTAGGGGGAGAGGCTTCCACCTAGAGAGGGTTATTGAGGTGGCAGATTTTGAGTAGAAAAATACCTGTAATTTTTTTTTAAATACCCTCTTGACAACAAACTTGAACAAACAAAACATTAGATAATCTTTTTTTCCTATATGGATCACTTAAAGAATTTATTCTTGTGTGTACCATGTAATATATTGTAATGTAATGCATCATCACACCCCTCATAACGAAGGCTGCACACATTTTTCCTTTTATGGTTCTCTTGAGTCGCGTTACCAGACGCAATCATCTGAAATATGTCTTAAGTGGGGAATGTAAGCATAATGCATTTATGTCTGTCAAAGCCTTGCTGGATAATTGGACTATAACAAGACTAAGCTCATCTAATGCATAGTTACAGCAAAGTCAAGTAAGAAAGAAAGAAATGTAGATGAATTCAAAAGGCACCCAGCAGACTAGCATAATTTTGGTGAGAGTGAAGGCTCAAAAATATCAATGCTTGTGTGCGTTAAACAGAAAACTGAAGAGGAACACACACGTGCACAAAAAAACAGCAACGCAGAGTTCAGCGCACCCTTTCAAGGGCAACTAGAAAGCTCTTTTCATCTGAGTGCAAAAAGAAGTTGCAAATATGATGCAACAATAATCACCTTTGCATTTCAGCTCTGGCCGAATAGCCAAGGCCCTTGTACACTGGCAATAATCGTGATGCTTCCTTTTCCAAATCAGCCTTTATCAATGCTGGCAAAGATGAGTACATGTTTAGCCAAGGTCTGTTATCTAACTTTTGGATATTTTAAATATATCTATGAAGTCCAACTTTTCATCCATCCCTCTTTTGAATAATGTAAGTGTCTTGTTTTCTCACAACTCAAAGTCATTGGAGTTATGAAACAGCAAAGCATTTTATCAGTGTCATCGAGATTTAAGCACCCGGTTACCATGTTGATACATCATACTCTGTTTGCCTTATGTAACCAAAATGAGCAGCTTTGGCAAGTTCTTATCGACTTTATGTGTCTTGTGTGTGTGTGTGTGTGTGTGTGTGTGTGTGTGTGTGTGTGTGTGTGTAGGAGGAGGACATCTTGGATCTGCTGGAGCAGTGTGAACTAGATGACGAGAAGCTGATGGGCAAATCCTCCAGGCAACGAGGCCCTAAGGTGGGTGAGAGAGGAGAGGAGACATACAAACTAAGACAGATGAGGGAGAATAAGAGCCACACGCCTCAAGGGACCCTAAGAGGAAGTGCAAAGTAGAGTTGGATGGAGGAAATAGATGCCTGCATCTAACACGGCACAGAAGGCGCGCAGGACAAGATTCAGATGGGGGTTAGACGAGAAATAAAAGAATCAGAAAGAGGTCCAAAGAAAAGACCCAGTTCCCTCAGGGGACAGCTGTCTGCCTCTCTCTTTCCCTCCATGCTATCTTTCTTTCGGTCTATCACCCTTCCTTCCTCTGTCACATACACCTATACGCCCCCTCAATTTCCCACAACAGCACATTACTCTCTCCATCACCTTGCTTCACTTCCTCCTTTCACTTCTACACTCAGCTCTCTCCCTCTCTCTCTGCACATCTACATCCATCCCACTTGAGGGCTAAATTGGCTGGAACACTCACTCGACAGGGCAACTCAGTGCTGCATTATCGAGGTCTAAGCTAGTATAAGGACTTGTTTAGACACAATCACTGTTGTCCAAATTAATTTGGGCGCCGTCAGTTGGACGTTGTCGAATGAGCGGAGAGAGAGACATTCGTGAGCAGGAGAAAGAAAGAGCTGTGACGGATAGATTCACTCCTTGGGGTGTTGTGCTCACAAGCCATCTGGTGAAACTGAGCCAACGATAGCTTGAATAGAGGAGTGAGGCAAAGGGATTAGAGACAGAATTTTGAGGCAAGGAAGGGGCACTTAGGGTTGTTATTGCTAAGGAAATGTTCATAACAAAATGGAGGAAAGGGGAGAGCAATGTAGGATGGAAGTGGAAAGACGTGGTATCGAGGCAAAACTAGCCTTCAGGTTTTTCTTGGTTAGCTGCTGCTTTTGTCTTTTTGACCCCAGGTTTTCTACCCACAGTATATCGTCACCTTCTTTCCCACCATTGTACTCTCAGTCTCACAGTTCTACATATCAATGTTTCTTTGTCTCTCTCTTCACCTGTGCAGGCTTCTTGACGTTTTTTCCATTGTTTAACCCTGTTCTGTTACTGTCCCCTTTTCCATTCCTCTCTTTTCTTGTGCCTCTGGCCTGCGGCTGTTGCCGTTTGTCCCTCTATCTGTCCGTCTGATTTTCATTAACACACTGACTTTTCAAAGTTGGCACAAAATTCAACTAGGAATAAATTTGATTTGAATAGATTTCAGTGGTGAAAGCTCCATGTCAATTTAGATGAATGCTGTATTTGTCCAATTTTCTTTAAAGTGATATCTCGGGAACACCTCCAGGGAATTTCTTTTAAAATTTGCAACGAACATCCCCTGCAACTCAAGGCCGAGCTGAACAGATTTTGGTGGTCAGCCATCAAGGTCAGTGTCATGTGAATGCTATTGCTTAGAAATGCAATGAGGCAATTTCTCCTAATTTGCCACAAACGTCCACTTGAACTCAAGGATGAACTGAGAATATATTTGGGTGTTTGGTCACTGTTACCTCACATCAATATGATATCTCAGGAACGCCTTGGGGGAACTTCTTCAAATCTAGTACACACATCAAGGAGACATACAACTGTGATGCTGCATTTCTTTATTTTTTCCTGCCATTTAGTCAAACAATCTTTTGTTTTCATCTGCTTCCATATTCGCATTCACCTCCTGTCTGTGTAGATTCCCAGTCATCAGGGTCACGGCCTCTCATCCAAGGGGCTTCTTTGATGCTGGACGAAAACTCCTCCGATGAGAGGCGAAACCTCTTCAACTATCTACACTCTAGTTGCCCCCAATTCAACCCTCCTTTGGTCCTCCTTTTTATTCCTCTCTCCAGCAATCTGATGTGCCCATCTTCCGTGTTACTCTCCCCCTGTGTTTAATCGCTCTCTGTCACTGTCCTCCTCCATCTTTCACCCACACAACTGGCCCGTGGTGACTGTGTAAGCCCCTGTGATCACTTCCTGCCCATTAATTCAGGTGGCCTGACAGCACTGCCAAACATCCCCTTTCATAACAGATATATAAATGTTTTATTAATACTATGAGTTTGTCGGTTTCCAGGATGTGAAATGAATACTGGACTTAATCAATCTTCTCACTCAAAAAAAACCCCAAAACATTTTGTGGCAGAAGTTTGTGATTTTATGTTAACAAATCATTATCATCCCAGAGTTGGAGAATTCAAACAGAACAGTTGCATTTTCTCGTATTAGTGAACAACAGAGGGTTTATGTCTGACTCAAAGACCACCGCAGCATAGATGAAGACGTCACTGTCAAACTGTCAGCTCTGAGAAACGTTTGGAGTCACTCGTGTTTCTATTTACAATGAGAGAACGTGTAATTGTTTGTCTGAGTGTAATGAGCTACACAACACATATGCGTTTGGGCATGCCATGCCATCTCCAGGTCTCACAGTGACAGATGGTAATGGGAGAGGCTCTCTATGTCTTCAGGTTTCAGTGTGTTTTTATGTGCATTCTTCAAGTTATGCCCTTATTTGAGTTTCAAAATTCCCATGAGGGGACTTAAATGTGATCACTGCGGTTACTCTGTTTCTCAGACATGTAAATAAGGACAAACACATCCACTATATTTATAACTGATTTTAATTTCTCTTAACATGTACCATTTTTTTTATCATGCAAAACTGAAGATATAAATGATATAGAGAACTTAAACATATGTACAGAAATTACAAATCATCCTGTGATGCTGCAGGAACATGCAGGTGGTCATGTGACTTGTTGACTTTATTTTTTTTAAATAATAGAACTTTACAGCCTTACAGCTTTGGACACAAAATTTTGATGCACTAGAAAACATTTCACGATATAAGATGGCTACAGCAGAAGGATGTGTGTGTGTGTGTGTGTGTGTGTGCGTGTGTGTGTGTGTGTGTGCGTGTGTGCATCTGCGGTGTTGTTTGTGTGTTTGTAAACTTGTTCTAGTCTTGATTCAACTGATTTGATTCTCGTGTTGTATTTATGTATGAATCCATGCATGTATGTTGGGGATGAATTAAGCCATTTTCAAGGACATAGACCAGACGTAGGACCAGTTAATTGGAGGCATCATGTGTTATTGAAGACAAAAGCCATGTCTCTAGATTGGTAAAACATAGAATTTTGGGTCAGTGGTTAGACAAGTAGTGGTTAGGGTAAGTCTCCAGAAAATATATCTAAGTACTAAATACCCAAAAGTGGCATCAGTAAAAATGTATGCGCGTGTGTTTGTCCCTGCCAGCCCCTCACCACAATGCCAGAGTGCAGCCAGACACCACGACGTCAACGACCAGACTACCTGGCTGACTTCACCAGTGGCAGCAGTGCTGAAAACTCCTGCTACTCTTCAGATGAAGAAGAGGAAGAGAGGAGAAAAGCAGGAGGAAGAAGAGGCGGAGAGAAGAGGGAAAAGAAAGTTTCTTACGACCTTGGGAGCAAAGAGAAGAACTTAGCCGAGCGCTCAGGTAAAGCAGCAGGATGCTTAAAAGTGTCTGTGAACATCTTTCATAGCCAGCCGGAGTGCGGGGGTTTGACAAGAACCTTTATCGGGATATTTTATTTCTTGCTTGTTTTTTGGCTTTGTTCTCTTTTCCTCCTGCTTTATTTGTTAATTTATTTGCTTTGGTGCTCAAGCTTTATATGTGATCACCGCGGTTACTCTGTTTCTCAGACATGTAAATAAGGATAAACACATCCACTATATTTATAACTGATTTTAATTTCTCTTAGCATGTACCATTTTTTTTTATAATGCAAAACTGAAGACATAAATGATATAGAGAACTTGAATCTATGTACAGAAATTACAAATCATCCTGTGATGCTGCAGGAACATGCAGGTGGTCATGTGACGAGTTGAATCTGACTCCAGAGGAGTTTTTTTTTTTTAAATAATAGAACTGCACAGCCGTACAGCTTTGGACACAAAATGTTGACGCACTAGAAAACATTGCAGGATATAAGTTGGTTCTTAACAGCCAAGTTATAAAGAGTGGGAGGTGAAGGAAGAGGCAGATATTATGAGAGGAAGGAAGGAATCTGGTGGAAAGAGAAGGAGAAGGGGAAAAAAAATACTCTTTTTTTATCATCGTTATGTTGGGAGTCTGTATGTGCATCATCCAGACAAGAGAACACCTACTGTAGTGGGAACTACCAGCAGCTGCTGCTTTAAGTACTGGAAGATGTTTCTATAAATATATATATATATATATATATATATATATATATATATATATATATATATATATATATATTTATTTATATAAATATATATATATATATATGTCTGCCTGTCACTGCAAAAACATCACTACTGCGAAAGACGCACATGATGTCACCAAACTTTACATTTGTCACATACACTTGACTTTGTAGTTAGCTGAAAATGACAGAGGAGTTTGAAGACGGGTGTGGTCCAGGCAAAGGCACCACAAGCAGGTTGTGGTCTGACCCGTAAGTACTGAGTGCTCTTAAAAGTAGAGACCATGTTGCGGAGGGATAACACCAACTGTTACGCCAGCCATCGTGAAAACTTGGTAGTCGTTACTACATTATTACAGTATTACAGTATTCATTACTCCAGTTTCACATGAATACTCAGTGGTCCTGACTGGAGCGCTAATGTCATCAAACTTAGCATTTCTACATTTATTGGGTATCTCTCGGATCATAGACTCACAGAAAAACAAATTCAAAATATGTTAGCTACACATACACAATCATACACAGCGGACTGTGAGGTGAAATGCCTTGTGCATCTGTTCTAGCTCAGTAAAAACAGTAAACAAAACAATAAATAAAAACAGCAAGTAAATCAGGGACAAAAGCTGTTGCACTCACCAGCCCCATCTTGTTGATATAACCCTGAATAAACAATATGCAGTTTGGTTTTTTTTTTCCCCCCAAATACTCGCGTAATAACGTAGTAAAGACGATTACCTTGAAAACACCTTGGGTTTGATGGTGTAATATTTTGTCTCAGCCATTCATAGAAAATTCATACACACCACATAGACTTTTAGCTCTGTGAAGAAAGAACGACAGCATTTTCTCAGGAGTCTATGTGCCGACCTTGGAAAGAAACATTTCCTGCGTTGTACAACGATTGCATTGCGAGAAGCCGTTTTTTTTTTTTTTTGCTGTTCAATAGAAAGGAATCTTGCGTGAGGTCACTGTCACAAAATAAGGGACAAAGCCATGAAAAATACAAACTTTGAGGCTGTTTGTGTGTGTGTGTGTGTACACACAGAGGGAGACAGCAACCCTGCCAAGCCCTACTCCATACCGAACCATCAAAGGGCTGCTTGGACTAAGCCCCATAATGCTCTCATTTGGCAATATCCAAATCTCAGAAGGTTTTACACACACACACACACACACACACACACACACACACACACACACACACACAAATATGTATCACACTTGAAGCCACCTCATTTAAACTTCACACGCAGGAAACACACTGGTGCACTGGCTTGTAGAAAAGCTGGAGGAGTTTCAAGGGTGATGGAGAGTGTCAATGTGGGTTTTCAGGTATGTTGTCTGTGTGTGTGTGTGTGTATGTGTGTGTGTGTGTGTGTGTGTGTGTTTGTCAGACAGAGACACTGCTCTTTAATCCATCCCCAAACCAGACAGGACTACTGTTTAGTGTCTGGCTTCGACGACACATGCGCCAGCCGTTAATAGTGCACAGACAGGGGCCTGTGTGCACTGCAGGAGTTTTCCTGCCACACTTCATCTCCAAAGTCAGCCATCAATGGATGGAATGCAGACAGGGGAGCTTGACAGTGACTACTGCACTGAGACAGAATCACACAAGGAGAGAAATTTAAGCATGAGAGTGACAGAGTTTCTTTCCTTTCCCTCTTTACTATTTCTGCACAGGTCGCATCCACTGGAAACCTCCAATAAAGTCAGTCAAAACCAGTCCCGCCCCTTCTGCTTCTCCAACACTCTCTGGTCCAATCAGACGCTCCATCTCCTGCCCTCGCTCCATCGCCTCCCTCTCATCACCCAGTGAAGTGCGAACATTGTCCACCAAGCCGTCCCCTAATGTTCCCTTAGCCACTCCCTTAGTTCGGCCAAGCTCAGCGACGCTCCGCTCTCATTCACTCAGCCGCAGTGGCTCCGCCCACCGCGTGCCGCACAGCAACAGCCTGGGTACCATCCATTCCAACATGGTAAGACACAGAACACTCTCTCACACACACACACACACACACACACACACACACACACACAGTGTGGATTTTACAATTTATACATCAGGAAGTTAATTTCCAAATATTCAGGTTGTCAGATTAGTCAATGTTGAAATTTTCTGCTGTATCAAACAATCAAGAATTAATTTTAAATTGTGTCTAATGAAGGTGTGAACAGGATAATACGCTTTTACATATCTTTTCATCTTTACCCTTTGCTTTTTGCCTCCTTTGCCATAGGTTGTACCAGTGTTGATTCACCAGACTCTATCCTTCTCTGTTTATTTTGTTCTTACTTTTCCTTCCATGCAGCTCCTTCAGTACTGTATAGGCCAACTGTAGTCCATGACAACGATTGTCTATTCTGTTGCCATCTGTTGTTTTCCGCTTGTCTCCTCCATTTCCCTCATTTCTATACAATTTTTCTATGCTGGTAACCTTTGGATTGAGTGGAACAAAATAAAATAGAGCAGACTTCTTTACATACAATACAATAGAGGTAAGAGGAAAATCTCAACACTGAAAAGGCCAGAGAGTTCCCTGATTATATGCTGTTTGTATCCTGACGCACTTCAGTTTCAAGAGGTGTTTTTTTATTTTTGGTTTGAACAAATAAGTTTGTTGTAGCTTTTGAGTCGAAACCACGTTCTTTCTAATGGCCAGCAGGGGGCGACTACACTCGTTACAAGTAGAAGTCGGATATTACTGTCGAACACGGTATCAGGGTGTCCATCAGAGAAGTTGCTACTCTTTTTTTCAAGTAAAATTGTCTATAAATCAAGGTATGATTCAGGGCGTGGCTACCTTGTGATTGACAAGTCGTGATCAACCCATCAATCAGGAGAGACTTTTGTAATTAGTATTAGCTTTACTGTCTTGCCTTAGCTGGTTTTTAGCTCTAATTTCTTGATCAAGTATTTAAGGATCAGTTAGAGCAGTCCACAAACCAGTAGTTGATGTCGAGGCGGTTGTGTGTAAGTCTTTTTCTAAAGTGTATGATGCAGGCACATGCACCATATTTCAGTTGTTAATATTGTTTTTTTATATACACATATATGTGTATTTATTTATATAAATATACACACATATATAAAGGATGTTTTTATGCAGTTTCATACAAATTTATTATTAGTAAAGCGCTACACTTTTTTTAAAAGAAAGAAAAAATAGTCAGCGATGAACTTGGATGGCAGCAGATTTGGTATAATTGATGTATTAAGTACAGTAAAAAAAGAAAAGCTTTTTGTGACATGGCAACATCTCTTGTGCTGAGTACAACTGAAGGAGCTCCCCTTATGAATTGCAACTAATAAAATATCCACTGACACAAATCATCAATATGTCTTTATTATCGGGGTAAATATCATTAATTTATGTGCAGTTATTGAACTAATCAATATATTTTGAATGGCATTTCGGGCTCTCAAATTACTTAGTTCCATAACCTGAATTCTCCTTAAAGCTAAAAGTCCATAAATGTTTACCTGTTCATTTAACTGTTTAATTCTATTTGAATGTGTGTGTGTGTGTGTGTGTGTGTGTGTGTGTGTGTAGGGTGATCCACTGATAAACCTGAGGAGTAAAGAGCAGGAGGCGGAGCTTGTGCGTCAGACTCTGGCCGCTCTCACAGCCATGAGGATCAGGTTTCCGGGCAAAACCGAAGAAGAGGCCGAGGCTGTGCTGGATGAGGTGCGTGCACTCTGATTTATGTTTGCAAAAACATGTGCGTAGTGTTTAGTGAACTATAAAAGAAATTACACAAAAAGTACGAAAAGAAAAAGGCAAAAATAATCAAGTCAGAGAACATGGGAGTGAACAAGAATCACTCGCGTAAATCCAGACCCACTTTGCTCCCAGGGCCCCTTCTGCAGCCAGGTGCGGTCACTCTGCAGCCTAACTAAGCGTGACCTTTTTTTCCTCCATCCACAATGGCCAGTCCTCTCTGGCCTGGCTCCCATTGTCTTTCAAATGACCCCAGTGACAACCTGTCGGTCAGTTTACAGCCCCTCGCTACTCTCCTTTGCTCCTTTGTATTAATCAATGCCTACTCTGTTTCTGGTGAGATATATGTGTCCTTGTATGGTGAGTATATGTGTGTTTTCATGTTGGTGTGATTGTGCTTCTGCTAAATCCATGGCTTGTATGTAAAGAATAAAGTGTACAAACAATAGAATTGGCCCACATGGCTGAAAAACTGGATGGCGATGACGGTTATTTTCTATGATCCGCTGAAGACTTTAACAAAGGTTATTTTTTTTGTTCTAACAATTAACATCTGGACATCATCATCTTTCATTGCTCTGCAGGCCATGATGAAACAGCAGTTTTCTCTTTATAATCCTGTCCTATACACATTTATTTGATTCTCTGAAAACTAACACTTCTCCTGAAATGGGGATTTTTGAAAATTTACTTGGGTTTAAGACTTCTTTTTGGCTCTGCCTGTGTTTCCCTCAATCAATATTTCCTTCTGCTTTAACCTTGTCTAATATTCTATCTGACTATTAGAATTTATCTGTTTTGAAAGACAGAAAATACTGCAGAAATAAACTATTGAAGTCATGGGAAAAGAAAATTGCCAGCAAAAAAAAAAAGAGAAAAAGAAAGGCAGCATCTCACCTTGAATTTCCATCAGAAGCAACGCACCAACAGATCTTAAGTACTATGAATGAGTACGCCTCGGAGTACTATGAAAGCATCCATCCGTCAATTTTACACCGACTCTGACCCCCTTTACAGCCATTGCTGTCCTCAGAACCAGCTGTCCGTTCAGCACCACAGCTCCCGTGGTGCTGAAACAACAGCAGCCGGCCAAGCTGTCGGACTAATGACAGACATACCAGCAAAAACAGCATGATACACTGACAAAATTGTTACAGGAAGGAAAAAAAGTTGTATTTATTCGTTTAAGTTTATCAATGCTTACCTGGGTCAAAGATCAATGTCAGTGGTTCTTCTTGATACTGTCAGTCACTGCCAGATGGAGGCTGATTAAGTGTGTCTGGACATTCTAGTGACACTGTACAACACTGTAAATTGGACTTTGCTCTTAAATCACAGCCTGTTTGTGTTATTTATTATAAGCACATTTCTTTTCAGTTGCAGAATGCAGTCCTTGCTTGCCAATATGAGCCACATTTGAGCTTATTGCTTGTATGAAGATAGACAGCAATCTAGATTTTTTCAGTTGTTGGAAAGGCACCATAATAGGAATGTAATCCCACACAATGCATGCACAATAACACATAAACAAAGTGTGTGTGTGTGTGTGTGCATTGTGTGACATCTGGGTGTTTCAGGGTCATGAGAGATAATTACTACCACACCTGTACTGTTAACCGCCCCTAATGAGAGCACCATGGAAACGCAGATGAGCAACTGCACCTGTAACGTTCAGTGTTCCCCATCAGGAGTCTTCAATCGGCATAAAAGCAATATTTTGCATTTTATGTTTTCCACGACGTAAAGTTGAAGTCTAATTGGGCTAATGATGTGTTTGTATTGGAGTAATTGCCTCCTTTATCTTTCACTCAAAACCTGATTTTTTTTTGAAAAGTGAAAGTGAAATGCATGAAGTGGGGTTTGTTGTGGTTTAATTGAAGGTAATTTGTGTACATATGCAATAAATGTGACAAATGAGCATGCACCTTACCAGACAAGGTTCATAAGGTACTGAGAGAGAAAAGTAAACAAACAAGTAACTTTCTGGGAAATGAATGTAAGTGTTTATTTTATACTCCTTCTGGTGTGTGTGTGTGTGTGTGTGTGTGTGTGTGTGTGTGTGTGTGTGTGTGTGTGTGTGTGTGTGTGTGTGTGTGTGTGTGTTGCTCCCTGCACTGGGAGCACTGGTTCCATGGAATTTATGCTGGTACTTGTGCACCATTGACGATGATTTAAAGGTTTTCTCACATCTTCTTTCGGTCTGGTCAGCATCAATTATCGGGTTAATTAACTTGCAGAATGCATTTCCCTTTTGGTTCAGTTTGTTTCACCACCTTAACTGGCTCCTTTCGACATGAAGGAGCAGCGCCTCTATTCCAACTCCCTCATGGATGATCGAACATTCTCACCTTATCTTATTATTATTTACTCTCACACCAGCCACCCTTCTAAGGAAACCCATTTTGGCCATTTATACTCACAGTCTCATTATTTTAGTCATGACTCATTTTTCATGATATTCTACTTTTCAACTCCACACAAATTTCTATTTTTCAATGCTCCGATGGATCAAACACGCATAATTTTACAAATTGCTTTCTTGTTCCTTTCAAAGCTGTAATATTATCAAATGTATATAATGTATACAAACTATACTCCATATATAAACTCTGGGACAGATGAGTCTAGTGGAGACAGAGAGAGACAGCAAAGATGAAATCTCTTAATCTCGTTAATGTGTCTTTCAAGTCAGACATCACAGACATCAGAGTCTGTGTTCTTACCTTGACAGCCACAAATATGACCCTTTAATGTGTCATTTCATTCCAAGATAAAGGCTTATCACACTTTGATGTCTTTGTTCTTTGCAGTATAGAATTATCACATATTTGTGGCTGGCTATATGAAGAAATGTTTTCATTTCAATATCCGTACCGTACAAGAGTTTGCCAGTTCAAACGGCCTGATATATTGGCACACGCTTGCATATTTTAGGAGAATTTCTCAAAATGGAAAGGGGGCAACATAGAAAGCGAGAAAGATCCATGTCCTGGGGACAAGATGGATCCAAATTTGGGAAGGGTAACCGGGACTGGCACTATGCTGGACATCACTACGTCAAAAGGCGCTTTAAATTCATCAAACCTCGGAAAACCCATCAGGATACCAGGTTTCGACTGATGAAGCAACAATATGATCTGGGTGCTTTCAAACAGACCCTCTACCATGCTATTGAGTCTGGTATGGACATCGAAGAATGCGCTCACAAACTGTTAAAGATGGACCTGCCAAAGAGTCAGATAAAGGAAATGTGTCATACGATCCTGGACTGCTGCGCTCAAAACAGAAAATACAATAAGTACTGCGGCCTGCTAGCTTGCAGGTTCTGCATGCTGAATAAGGAGTACATGGAGAGTTTTGAGGGGATCTTTTCAGAGCAGTACAACATGATTGACCAACTAGAGACCTACAAAGTGAGGAATGTAGCCAAACTGTTCGCTTACCTCCTCTACACAGACTCCATTTCCTGGAGTGTGTTGGGATGTATTAGGATTGGCAAAGAGACAATGTCTTCGTCCAGCAAGGACTTTGTTGAGATCCTTTTCCTTCACCTCTCCCTTCACCTGGGTCTCTCCACACTCAAACAGAAGCTCAAAGACAAGACGATGCAGCCTTTCTTTAAAGGTCTCTTTCCTCGTGATGATCCCAGAAATGCTCTCTTTGCCATTAATTTCTTCACCTCATTTGGACTGGAAGAACTGACAGATGAGTTGGAGGAAGTTCAGAGGAACACTCCAAAGATGACTATGACCCAGAACCAGGAGGTGGCATCTTCTGGTTTGGACACAGGTAGGACCACATTTGTTTACTTTAATATTTCTAGAGTTTGTAGGTCCATAACCCCGAAATGTTGTGCTGCGTATGGGGGTGGGTGAGAGTGTGTGGGAGAGAAAGAGAGAGTTCGGAGTATATGGGGGGTGGGGGGTTTCCTCTGTCTGTTTACATATTTATTAATTATTTATTATTTTTTAAAAGCACTGATCAGTCGTGGCAACTTGAATTTCGTTGTGTTGAGACTCTGTATTCTATGCAATGACTTCTATTCCCCATCTTGGGTATTTTGGGTAATGAAGCCAAACTTCTTTTCTTTGGACAGGAGAGGGGTGTCACGTCTCTTCCTCCGATTTAGAGGGCAAAGACAAGAGGAAGAGGAGAAAAGAGGGAGAAAATGAGGAGAAGGGAAAAAAAATAGAGGACACGACTACTTCTTATAATGAAGAAGAAATACACAAGAAGAAGCGGGTCAGGACGGAGGAGAAGGGCCACTACAGCAAACATGAGAATGGAGCAGGAAAAGAGGAGGAGGGGGGAAGACCAAGAATCAACATTAAGTATAGACAGAAAAATACACAGAGAGTCCAAATCCCCATGAGGGATGAAGACACTGATAGTGACGAAGAGAAGGAAAGGAAGAGATCATGGAAATATGAGCGATACCCTCCACCCTCCTCTGTTTTGAGAAGAATGAGGGACTGGTGACTGCCAGATAAATGAATCCATTAATCACTTGATTATTAATTTCTGTTAATAAAATAGAAAAGAAACCTTAAAGTTGTCGTTGTGTTCAAATGTATGGCTTCTTTCATCCAGTTGCTGATCACTTGAATCTTCTATTTCACTTCAGTATTGGTAATTACTATAAGTAGTGTAATTCAAACACTACTCACACACACACACACACACACACACACACACACACACACACTGATTGGACAACATATCTAAAAACCCACATTGATACTCAACCTTGTCAACATTTGTCCAAATATTTGTCCAAGTGGTATTTTTATGCTTTGGCAAAGTGTTCTCAAAAACGTTCATGCCAGTAAACCGTTTTGAAGAGAATTGAATTACTACCGGCAGTCTGATGTCTTTAATTGCATTTTATTTTTATGAAAACTCAAGTGTGTATGTGTGTGTACGTGTGTGTGTGAACAATAGTTCTGTTAGCTAGCTAAATGACCCAGTTCATAAGATCAGTTTTCATGGCTAGAAACTGATCTGACGCCAAAAGCAGAGTACTGCACTCCAGACTGCTGAAGACCACAAACAAGACACTTCAGTAATAATAATGCCACAGCAAACAATCTCTACCCTCATGTTTTATGTTTGAACATGGAACTTTTCCATAAGGGAGATCAATGTGTGGAAGCCAAAAAGCCATTAACAGACTAATAATGTTGTTAGATTTTAAATGTCTGGGCTGAAATGGGACAGAAACTGTGCCAGACTATGAACGAGGTAACGACCTGTAGACTTTATCCATATTTTCCTCTGCTTTTCCACACACATTTGCACTTTATTAATAATAACTTGCTTGTGCTGTAGTTTTGCAGTTCCAAGAATGGCACTGACAAGTTAATATAGAGTACCGTAATGAGTGCCGAGAACACCGGTGGAAGAATGTTCATGCAGGCCTGTCTAAATGTTGAAAAAGCGATATACATTTTCCAAAATAGATGCCTTTGAAGCCCGATAGGCGTATTTTAATTTGCAGTTTTTCTTTGTTCATTTTATATTTTGCTTGATTGTCGTTGTATTGATGGATGGTGGGCTACAAACACAAGTTTTTTTTCCCTGCATTTTCTGAAAGTCTTTTTTTTTTCTCATGTCCTTTTTCTTTCACAGATCCTTGACAACTGGAAATACCACAAATCAAAGGTCGCCTCCTACTGGCTTGTAAAATTAGACTCAACCAAACAACGGAAGGTACGTCTTAGGCTGGAATTAGATAACTGAACCAGTTCCCTTGCTCATTTGTCTCTCCATACAATAGCCTAATTTTTTGGTGAGTGTATGCTTTTGTACAAGCCTATTTATCTTCTTTATATTTTGGGTGAAAGCATATTTTTGTCGATACCGGATGCAATTGTGAGTTGATTTAGAGTCACATTAAAAACCAATTTATAGTCCTTGTCAGCAAAAAGAGGCCATGTGCTTATTCCATTTGCAGAACTGAACGGTCCCTCAATCCCTCACTTGGCGTTCGGACACTCGAAGTCAAGCCACGCCGTATTAACTTCACCCTTACTTGACTGTTCATATTTCCTTTCATTTTCACACCACTGCTGACACCACTAAACAAAATATCTCTCCTCCTCTCAACTTCTCTAAATGTTAAATGCCACACTTGACACACACACAGACACACACACACACACACACACACACACACACACACTTTGATTTCTTTGCTGTTCTGATTGGCATGGAGTTGGAGTGTCAAACTCTTTGTGGGAGTTGCAGTTAACGTTGTCAAAGGGTAAACCAAGCACATAACGATGGAGATTTATAAAACAGACCAAAGAAGAAAAAATAATGTGCGTGCATATTTCTGTCCATCTAATCTGTTTCTTGCATCGGCCCCAGGTCTTTACTGTCGACCCTGTTAGGCAGAATATCTTTTCAGCTGAAACTTGCTTGATTTTTCCAAGATTATGGACCAAATTGCGTTGCTCGTTGAAGGGACCTGGCCATAATCCCACCAGTAAAGATGAGAAAAAGGGAGGGTACTGGAAAAAGTTATGTGTTAAAAATTATTCCTTTATATCAGAGGCTAACATGACCTAAATTATGCAGACTGTAAAGAGGAAGTCAAAGAACAAAAGAGCATGAATTGCCATGTCTTAGCGAGAAAACCTTAAAAGTGCTGGATTTAATGACATTTTCACAACAATGTGAACAATTGTGATACGCTATAATTACTGTGACACTTATTGGTGTTTGGAGGGGTCAGTTCCAAAACACTTGGGTCATATTTCTATCAATTACCTCTATAATTTAACTGGGGTGACTGTGGGCAAATGTCACCTGGTTCTTTTGACACTTTTGAACAACTTTTAAAATATGAAACTAAGAGAGAGAGGGAGAGTGAGAAGGAGAGAGAGTGAGAGTGAGAAAATGAGAAGATCATTACCATGTCAGACAGTAAGAGATACAGACGTGAAATAGGATGTAAACAAAATAGAAGAGGGGGACAAGATGTGAAATGGCATCCAGTAGGCGTATCAGTAATGATGTGATCTCTCAGCCGCTGCATTCTGCACAACTGTGCCCGGCTTTGTTGTGGGCTGTGGTGGTGTGCTGCGAGCTGATGTTTTATTTGGAGTGGAGCAGCCTAATGAGCAGCAGGCAGAGGTCAGGAATGTAGCGCCCACTGCTCTGCCATCTGATTACCATACCAAAACATATCTGTGTGTGTGTTTACTCATCTATCAGTTTGTCTGACAGTGTGTGCGTGTTTCGCTTGCCTCATATCGCTGTAGGGAAATCTTGCCTCTTCGCATTGCAAACACATGCACGCACACACAGTCAGACGGGCACGTCAGTAATGAGGAGCGAGGAATCAAAGTCAAAAAAGCCACAGTGCTGCTCTCTGAGTGGGGTGAAAAGAGGAAGAAAGAGGGAGGTAGAGAAGGCGGTGAGGTGAGGAGGGGTGAGAAAATAAAGAAGGGAAGGTGGATGGCTGGTGCTAGTGTCCTCAGACCGCCTGGTAACTTTTGATACCTTCGCTCCCAGATTGACGTCGGCGCAGCAATTAGTCCTCTCCAATGTTCACCACTGTCTGCCTCTGCACTTTTTGTCTTGAGCACACACACACACACACACACACACACACACACACACACACACACACACACACACACACACACACGCTGTGTGTGCATACTTAAACATGAATGCAGAGGTAAACTGGCTCATTATATCTGCCTGAGCAAAAGGTTAACAAAAAAATCTATATAGTTTAAATTTGTGCCTGAAACTTCAGGTTTGTCTGTATTCTGTGTCTGTGTGAACACATGAGCTTCAGTCATTACTTGATTTAAACGATAAACAGGAAAAAAAAAAACTTTACAGTTGGGTGAACTTGTGCCCATCAGTTAGAAATGTCGTCACTTTCAGTTCTGCAGAATTCAGAATTGCTGCTCTCTCCCTCTTCACCACGCCTCTCTGTCACTCAGGTGTTGGACATAGTGCGTACCAATGTTCGCTCGGCGCTGCAGCGGATCTGGAAGGAACCGGACGTCGAGAGCCTCCACCTCTACCGGCTCTTTAACCGCATTTTCAACCGGTTGCTCTGGAGTCATGGCCAGGGCCTGTGGAACTGTTTCTCCAACACTGGGTAGGCATTGGTTAGAATGAGGGCCACTACAATGACGATTAACAAATAACGGTAATATGGCTGTCATTATTTCAATTGTATTGTATTTTGCCAGGACAATAAACTGCTTCAAAACATCGAAATATGAGAATAAGTAATACGATAATAATCAAATGAATCGAAATCCCTCTCCTGAGACCCAAATAGGAACGATGGATATATTTCAGCCGAATGATGGTGCCAGATTAAAGCTTAATGGATCACCGAAGTTACAACGATTCATTCTGAGGCAGACATTTCACTCAGAACCACATATGTCAGCTTCACCTTGGCGCTAGAATAAACGTCTGGGGATCATCAGCGTCATTAAAATTCATCCTTTGGGCGCTGTGATTATCTCTAGATTTAATTGCAATCTGTCTAAAGCGCTGGACGGGCTGACCGACCTTCCTAGAGCCATGATATGTGAATAGGGTTAAAAATAACATTTACAAAAAAATGAAACTCACTCAGACATTGTCAAAAAGATGGATGCCCCCTCTGAGTGAACTGAGATGATCACAGCATCTTATTTTTCACATTCAACATAAAAATGACCACAACCGGGCCAATAACCACTCTACACCAGTCTTTCATCTCCATAACTAGTCCCTACTCTGCAATCTTCACATGTCTGCGAGGCCCCGTATTTGTCAGAATCGAAGTTTTAGTGACAGCAGGGAAAATTTGTCATTTTTATTCACTATGAGTGAGGAAGCAACACCAGCCGAATGACAGAGAATGACAGACAGACCAACCAGACCCCACTGCACTTTCCTGAAAGCTCTCGGGGATGAAAGAAACATGTAACTCTCCGGAGACAGAGTGCAAATAAAGGTCACAAATCTGGGCTCTTGCTCAGGGCTTTTTCCACAGGTGAGAGAGGACGAAAAAAAGAGAGAGAGTTGGAACCAGGTAAAGGGTGAATGAAGTCCTCTTACTGCCTCTGCTTTGGTTTGCTATCTGATTCTTTGAAGTTGTCTTGTGGTTTTGAAAGTACATATATAATGTATATGTTTGTCCTACTTTTTGAGGCGACAAAGTACAATACAAGCGCCTGCAGTGACAATCCAACACAATGTGCTAGGCAGACGGATCGATCCGCGGTGCCGCTGACCTCCGTGATGACGATGTAATCTTCCCACATCTCCTCCCCGACTTCGTAATTCTTTACATTTCAGCTGTTCAATAAACGTGTTTCCCTCGACACAGAGGGTGTAACCAAAGTTGCAACCCACCCCTATCCATTTTCCTCCGTCTACTTTCTTGGCAGTCATAAAGGAGGAATGAAGTGAGCGAGTGATATATAAGAAGGGGGTGATAAGTGGTGATTGAAAAATGAGACGTTGTTAAAAAAAAAAAAAAACGGTCGAGGAAAGACTGGTTGGAGGCAGAGTGGTCCGCGAGGATTAGCCTAACCACAGTCACCCCCAGCAAGCTGCACCCCATGCAGCTTTTGTCTGATGTCTGATCACAGCCTGTCCTGGATGATCCAGCTAGCTTGCCCCCCCCCCCTCCCCCCCTTACAAAAGGTCACAGCCCCAACATGGATGAACCCAACAGGGGGCCCTAATGTCACACAGCTACAGTGAAGCAGAGCACTTAAAAAAAAGCAAGCTCCAAATCCAAGTGCAACCACCCCACCCTACTCGTCTCCGTCTCTTGTTTGATATTTTATCTAAGCGACTTAACAACAATCAAACGGCCCAGCAGCTATTGAGAATTCAACAGGCTTTGAAAACGACTTAGAGGTAGAGAATGGAAACACACAGTTTTGAACCCTTTCAGAGAAAGTACCCCCCACTACCCAAGGAGTGAAAGGGTGTCGACATCAAACGTACCCCCCAGGGTTGTGTGGCTCAGTTGTTGAATCTCTCTCACAGTCAGGGGTATGTCCGGGGTTGTAAAGGGGGTTAACTGTACTTGGATTTCTTTCACTCTCCTTCTCTGTGTGTCTGACTGTCTTCCTGTAAGTCTGCTGACTAAAGTCTGCTGACACAATACCACCGTAAAAACGGGCCTGCCATTATGACGTGTTGCTTGTTCTCACAGAATCAAACACCCCAGTGTGTGATTTTATGAAGCATTTCGAAGTTCTGCAGTAAGAGGCGTGACATGTATAACAACAGTGTTGTGTCTCGAGTGGGATTTGCTTCTATTCCAGCTGTCCCCCTTTACCCAAATGTGGTTTCGGTGCCGCCTCTGCTGCTGGCTCAGCTGCGTAACGTTCCGTCCCCTCCATTCCATCCCCCTGCATTTTTATATAGATGGCGAGGTGTAACAGCAGCAGTATTTCTGCCTGGAACTCGCTGTAGGAATAAAAAGGAGCTTGAGAGAGAGGGATGAACGGACAGATTATAGGAAAAACCTGAAGGTCAGGAGTGGTCACTTAATGGTTTGAAGAGTATAAAATTGACGGGCCTCGTACTATATGCCATGACCTTTGCAGTCACCAGATGTTGTTCCAGTCCCGACACCTTTGAGAGACTTTGGATACTTTGATGTGTTGGGCAGAGCTTTCCAGTACCATCATCAAAACAACAAATGAGGGAGTGTTTTTTTTTGGATGAATGGTGTTCATCCTTTCTTTAAGAGACTTAAAGAGACTCATACAATCTGTGCAGTCTGTGCTGAGACTGGAACTGGTAATGATGTCACACTAAAAAAAAACCCAAAACAAAACACAAATAACTGACATCAAAGCTGCAAGGGTTTTGTAGACCCAGTTAAACCGACAAATCAAAGCTGGTAGATGCTCACATTGTGAGTAGACAAGGAGTTGCCTTTCTGTCTGTTTTTCAAGCTAAACATTGATGTTGAACACAGATGGATGGAATTTGTGGCTGAAAAAAAAATAAAGTCACAAAAGTTATCAGCAGAAGCAACAGGCTTTCATTGCCTCCATGTACTGTATGCTGTTGTTAGCGGAGCTCCAGGTACACATCGTATGAATGTCCAAGATAAAAACCGTTAGATGCTGGCTGCAAAGTAGTGCGTTCACTTGGATTTATTGTGTTTCTATCAGTGCTGATTGAAGCTGAGCTGATAAATACTTGTGTGTTCTTCAGGGTCATTAGACACAAGACTGAATTAAAGCTGTTCCACTTGCAGAATAAACCCTGGTGGAAGTGGATCTTTAGTGGGGTTTCTTGGCTAGAGGGAATGGCGGTAAAGGCACCTTATTTTGATTCCTCCTTAAATATGTCAGCATATGTGAATACAGAGTCAGTGCACATCCAGTAGAAGTCCACGTTATATATATACATGACACTGTATATTAATCACATCCCCATCTGTGATGTACAGTACGTCATGCTAGAACTGCTAATTAAATCTGACTTTGTGTGTGTGTGTGTGTGTGTGTGTGTGTGTGTGTGTGTGTGTGCGCGCGCTTGCCCCCAAACTTCTCTCTAGTTCATCGTGGGAGACCATCTTCAGTAAGAGCAGCGAGGTAGTGTCTCCCCAGGAGCTGCAGTGCTGCCGCAGGCTGGTTCAGCTGTGCAGAGACTGCCTGTTGGTCGTCTACAAGTTTGTCTCAGAGTCCCGCGGCTCTTTGACCGGACTCAGCCCAGAATGGGACGACACCAGGTGAGAAGGACACTCAGCCCTTTGATGTATCCCTGCTGAGCTCTTTATTTTTGCAAGATTCTTTCAGAATTCTAGTTGTGCTGAAGAGTAGGATATACAGTTGGGTGGTCGGATAAGATTCAAGAGAATAGAATCCAAGAGTCCTGATCCAGCACAAGGCGAACGTTTCACCCTAGACGATGAGGGCAGTGCAGCAAATATTGCAGAACGTCTTCATTCCTTTACATGGATCATTTGGACTATTTATTTTGTCCTATTCAACTGACCATGCTGAGTATACACTTTGTAATCATAACAGTACTAAATATGAGAAAAAAAAACCAAACATTCACTACATATCAGGCAGGAAATAAAACTCACCAGGATCCTGAGGGTGCATTGAAAATACATATAAGTATATATTATTTTATGAAAACACACACACAAAATATCTGATATGGTAATTAAATTCTTAGCTTTTTGTTAAGGAATCACTTCCAGCTTTGGTTTAAATTCAACACATGATTCAACAAAGAAAAACCCTGGTTCTGTATTTAAGGTTTGTCCCTGCTGTAGACAGCAGTTAAGGTTTAGAGTGAGTGAACTTTTAAAGCACACATGCTTTGGGCTGGCAGTCAGGGAGCGAGGAGAGTGGAACGAGGGAGAGAGGCAGTGTGCCGTTAATAGGAAAAAATGGCCCACAGATTAGCGCTCAGGTTAGCCCGGGGCCCCCTGAGGCCTGCTTAATTCAATTAGAGCCCAGATGAGCCTGTGCAGCAAATGACCTTATGAGAGAGAGCTCCTTTTTCCCGAGGCTTTGCTTTACATGATTCATAACTCCGTGGCATATTTTAACATGCTATCACTTAGCACCTTCATATAACAACCTCAGCTGTTGGGTTTGTGTTTATACTACAGGTTGTACAGCCACTAATGTTGTTTTTTTTTCATGCCAGTGGTTGATTTATCTTGTGTCAATTTATTTCAGTGATAGATTTAATAATACGTATTGATCAGTGGACTATATAAGGATTTAAAGATGTAACCAATAGGATTGAATACCTTCAGCAAACATGAATGTGATACACTCCATGTATATGCAGAGAGTCAATTTAAGCATGCCTTGGCTTGTCTCTCCTTATTTCCTCTGTGTCTATATATGTCTGTGTAAAAAAAAAAAAAAAGCTTACCATTTGCTGCTGGACCAGCCTCTACCCATGGCTCCACCTCTGCTGCTGTTGCTGCTGCTTCTTCTTCCTCCTCTTCCTCCGTCTCCTCGCCCCTCGATGCAGGTCTATTCTCGGTTTAGTTGTGCTAGTCCCCCCCTCCCATCTTCCGGCACCGACCCTATTCACTGCTTTCTGCTGCTCCCTCCACCTCACAGCTGTAGCCTAGGCTTGGTCCTGCCTGCCTAATCATGGCTGCTTTGGCTGCACAACAGTCTAGCATGGTCTCCTCTCCTTCCTCTTACCTACCTTTGAATAAAACATTCTCGGACTGACTTATGCAGCAAGAACATAGGATACATTTTGGAATATTTTATGAAACAAAATTGTAAAGGAAGGAGATGGGAGAAGGAAGCATATTAAGACTGTTTGGAGCGCTGTTTGTCAACAATGCAACTATCTGGCCAGCTTGCTGTACATCACCATACGTAACTATGTTTTTGACTCAATGCTTTATCAAGAGCATCTTGAATCTGATAGCATTTTCAAAACAAGTGGCATCAGTTGGAAGTGAGCACCTCACCTGCATCGCATCAGTGCCATGATCAACCTCAGCACTGCCTCTTCTTCTTGTCTCAAGAAGGTACACAATGACCAAGCTTGCATCGTGTGGTTTGCAGTTTCACATCTCTCCATCAGGCATGCAGGGAGCAGTCACAACCCAACGAAGCTTCAGATAATTCAGGGGCAAATTAGGATTATTTTCACATTGATGCATACTGTAAGTTTTACTGTCTTTAAGGGGTAAACTGTGCTTGTATGAGTGCGTGTGCATGCAAATGTCATGGGACTGTTATGCAACAGTCACCTGTTCTTCCACTCAGCTGAGGTCCTGAGCCGTGTTCATGTCAACTAGCTAAGGGTTCTTTTTTTCCAGCTCTGTTTCCATGTCATATGTACCTTGAAACTATATTTGCTAGCTACTATTGTCCCTCCTGTCCACGTTGCTCCTAATCAGATTGTTTCCTAACACAGTCACTGGGTAAGAGATGATGAACAAGGTCCACGGTGACGCTTGAGTGTTTTTAACAGGCTTTCAAAAGAAATTTTAAGGTTTGTAAATCCTTTAAAGTTTAAGTACTATCTGTTGACAGGGTGGGATTGAGGAGCCATGAGAGAGAGAGAGAGAGAGCAACAGTCGGGTACAGAGGGACTGAGCACATCAATACGCTCTTAGACAGAGAACATCTCTCCTAACACACACCAAGAGAGGAACATATGCCATTGTCCTCGAGGAGAGATTGCAGGCTACCAGTAAATTTCATTCCTCCTCTCAGATAAAACATGAAAAACAAGAAAACACATCAATTCGATGATGTGTACCAGCAAGTGTCCATAACCTTTGACCACTTATGTCTTTTCAGTTCACCCTCAAATCCCAGTGGGTGTTTGTGCCAAATTGGAAAAAATTCCTGTAAGACATTCCTTAGAAAAGGTGTTAACGAAAAGGACAGACAGGCGAACATCCAGATATCTTAATGACTCTGGGTTGTAAGTTTAAGAGTAATGCCACAGTTCCATTGTTCACATCCTGCTAACAGCTTTGCTAGCTAGCAGCCTGAGATAAAAGAGAAACATGCCAGTAACACAACCCGGTAACACATCTCCACTTCTCCTGGGTGCATCATCAGACTCAAAAGGCTTCTTCAATGTCTGACTGCTGGATAGTAACAACACAATCCAGCGATTGTGTCTCAATAAAAGCCTTGTTAAGAACTGATGGCTGTCTGTCAATAGAAATATTGGAGGGCTTTTATTATGAAATGAATACAGGAAGTGTTTGCATTAATGGTGGAACACTGCAAAGATTAGCCAAATGTTGCTTGGTTCAGCTTTGGCTTGAGTCAGTGGGCCAAGCACCTTTGTTCACAACATGCTAGCTTTCTTTGCCTTCAATCTATTGTCAGTTGATGATTGCAGTGATGCTAAATGACCGGCTCCCCACCTTCATAAACACTGTGTGGACTGACAGGATGGCTAAAACATTCCGTAGCAAACAAAGAGGGAAAACTTAAAAGGGCGGTGCAAAGATTTGTGATGTAACATTTGTTGATATTGGACTGCTCAGTCACCTGATTGTGGGGACGACATGATGCTAAAGATACCCCCCCCCCCCCCCAAAAAAGATGAAAAGGGAAAAAAAAGCACAACTTCTCTCCCCCTAACTGACTAAGAGGGGTGCATTTGCCTTCGCCCTTGCATTCAGATGCACTCACACACACCTCTGCACAACCTTCGGCACACGTCAAAAGTGGGTCACTTTGCAGCTGTCTTTGGGGTCTCTACTGTTGACCACACCTGCCCACTCTTGTTCAAGCATCCTCCCTCGGTGGAGTGCCCTGATGAGGTGTGTCAACAGCCTGGAAGGTCTTAAAAAGTCCTTCAGTGTGTGTGGGCAGATGAAGAGGAGCTAGCCAAATAGCTCCACTAATGACTTCCTTGTTAAGCCTGAAATTACTGTCTCCTACCCAAAGACAATTTTTCCACGATGACAAAAGTTTCAGATTCTATTAACTTTCATCCGTCTGAAAAGTGTGGCAGTAATTAGGGTTAATTGGGGTGCTTTGCTGAATGCCGGCTGCAAATAACCCTCAAGCCTCTCTGTACCTCTTGGTTTATGATTGCGTCAGCTATGGTTGCAGTCTTCCTCTCTTACCATGAGTCATGGTGAGTCTTTTTGTCTGGTTCTCTTAATTCTCTTGCATCTCAATGGATGACTTAGGAGTGTGATGTCAGATGAAACGGGTGTAGACTGTAGTTTTTGCATGTAAGGAAACAGAGCCAGAGAGCATTTTTCTGTCAACTGATGAATTATAGCATGAACAAGCCTCCCTCTGGCTTTTCAAGCATATGCGTTGTTACCAGGATCTTCTTTATGATCAAAAGGAGGATGAACCTGGAAGATACCAAATGAGGGTCCAATTAAATGTAGCCTGCAGTGACAGAGACCGCTCGGACGTAGACCCCCCCCCCCCCCATCCACTACTACGAAAACCAGCGATATGATTCTTGCTATGAGCAGAATATTCTCAAAGTGAATAGCAGAGGAGCACTAAGGAACACATACCCAACCCTCAATGAATGTTCAATATTTGATTTTCTTTTCTTTCTTTTTTTTTTTTTTTTGGACTGACTGACGTTTTCATGCTGTGGCGTGAGTCTTCAGTGAAGTTCTGATGGAAATAGGAAGAGAGTCTCAGTAGATACAAGGTGCTGAGCAAGGGGGTTAGGGAAACATGAAAGGCTGGAAGACCTGATCCCAAGGGTGACAAAATGATGGTACGAAATGACTAAATGACACTTCTAAGACTGCACTTTGAGCTAGCTAACAGAAGTGAATGTAAAAGTCTTTATAGAAACACAATCTCTGCCCTCCTTTTCTCTGGGTATCGAGTGATAGAAGTGCTGGACTGAGCTCTTCATCGAGTCCAGTCACAGCCGAAGATGTGCTGGAGGGATACCTACGGCCCACTTGACGCTGTTTCAAGGACACTCGTTGGACTAAATGAAGTTAATTTGAATCCATCCCAACTCTCCAGGGTCTGAGGCTATGTTGAACGCCCTCAGCGACATGGTTTCTTTTCATTCTGCTCGACTTTAGAAGAAGCTGTTCGGCTAATTTGTCCAAGAGCTATTTTATAGGGAAAGAGAGCTGCCAGAGAAAAAAAGTGTGCTATCTCTTCACCAGCTTTAAAAGATATTTCTTGACCCAGTGGCTCTCTTTTGATTAGATTGTTACATCTCAACATCTCTACAAGGACCAGTTCTTTTAACCACGGCATTCCTTTAATAAACTGCTATAAAATGTAGTTTTTATAAGCCGAACCTTGCTGGGAAAGGTTACATAATGTATACCATCCAGCAGAAGCCCACAATTGCGAGTTACCCTTCCAACCGGTCAGTCCAACCTGCCCTCTGTCTCATGCCTTCAGAGTCCTCCTACATACCAATAACCTTTTGTTAACCTTTCCCGGGATTTGATCATCTCATCTGACATTGCTCTGACAACCATATCTAACTCATTTCCAGTAACTCAGGAAGATGGGCAGAAGAGTTCAACCCCTCTTGACTCTTATCTCAACCTGACGCTGGTTTCATTCTCAGGTACTGGAACGCTGTTAGCAGGAGCTGCCTCACTGCTCTGTCTCGGTGGAAGGTGTCATAGAAAAGTCTTAGAAAGGTACTGACGACTATGCCTCGGAATGATAGGTGAGGATCTTCTGTTCATGATACCGAAAGAATTAAAAGTAGTAGAGAATGCAGTTGATCTGAAAGTTAAAAAGAATCTGTCAGTATGAGGCCCATAATTTATTGCTCTTCTGTGCATATCGACATTTCAAACTACATTCCCCTTTGTTCTGTACAGAATAAGACATTTTAGCTGTAGAATATGGCAGATCTCACAATATAAGCCTTTTTGTCGTAGTGGAGGGGTGAATCTTAAAACGGTGATATGCAAATGTGAAAAAGTAGATATAGAAACGGGATATTTGGCCTTAGTGCTGAGCACTAATGCATCCTCACCTCTAAATTGTGACCTTTGCATCTCTAATCCTCTCATTATGTTCATCCTTTCCCATAATCCCTCCATCTCTCGCTTTTGTCCGTCTGTCCAGGTATCTGCTGCCAGTGACCTCCCAGATCATCGTGAAGTGGCCTTCGTCCAGCTTTGGCCGCATCTCCTCGGCCACACCACGCTCCCACAGCCTTTTCGCTGCCAGGATGGGCCACTTCTGAGGTCACCGTGGCAACCATGGCTTCAGAGACCCTTGCCTTTTGACCTCAACCCTTCTTCCTCCCCTTGACTTCCATCCAGCCAAAATCCAATCTCAGCAGTATGGGTCTTAGTTTGGGGCAGCGCTGGACACTCGATAGAGTCTCTGCTGTGGCCAAATCCCCCCGTGGAAGATCAACAAAAGCCGGACGATTTGGGAATGCTGAACAGCCTCTGTGGGTTTAGTTTGACCCACCCAGACCGGCGGATCACCAGAACCCTCAAAACCCTGCCTTCGTCCCCAGTAATAGCAGACAATGGGTTTACCGCTCCACTCATATTGTAATTGCTGTATCATAATTACTCACTGTACAGTCAACTCATGGTACTGTAAAAGCAAGGAATAACAAATACTAAACAATGCAAGGATTATTTATTTATGTACTTATTTATTTTTTAAGGTATTCCATGAATGCAGTGAATGCTGGCAGTGAATGCAGATATGGAATGATATCAAAGCTGTCCTTGTTTGAGAAAGTGGATGTAAAAAAACAATACATAAAAAAACACAACAACAACAGAAAAGCTTATTTTTGCTGGCTGTAATTTGTTGGTTTCGTTTGTATGTTTACACTGAATTTTATTTATTTTAGAACTTATACGAGAGGCTTTATGTTAAGAGATGTTTTTAACAGCCATTTGAGTTTATTTAGATTTCTTTTTTGCAGTAAAGAGTCAAGTACAGAAGTGGTGTGAACAAAACTGTTTAACATTTGGATGCTAAAGTTTCATGTCTTACTTGTGTGATTTTAAAGTGCAGCATTATTAGGCAGCAACACTATGTTTAGAATGTCAATGTAATAAAGCCAAGGCTCATCTAGAGAACAAGCTGACTTTGATGCACAGGGTACAAAGAGCCAGACTTAAGTCTCAGAGAGCACTCAAGTTCCTAATATGCACTTTGCAGTTTGTCACGGAAAGAGGATGAAGACATGGCTAAGTGGGTGCACATTAGTGTAGTGTTTGCATGCCTAGAGTTTAGACTGTCAGCAAGATGTAGAGTCGTTAGACAGGCCCGGGAGCTGCGCTGGAAGTATACTTGAAGTTTTGTTTTGTCATCAATTGTATCTTTGTATCGGATGTGTGGAGTGTAAAGACACTTAAAAGTAGAGCTATGTGATGATTAACAAGCGTGCATTGCTAAGAGATTGTGCTGCACACTGCCTGACTGGCTTCTGTCATCCTAACGCGTACTGTAAAAGAGGTGATTCGCCTGAGACGAGCAGCTGCAGCCTTTTTTTTGGTTTGTTTGTTTCCCAGCCGCACCGGAGGTATAAGTGCCAGCGATAATACGGACGTGCCAATAATACGCACATCTACTTCATGTGTTCAGTTGAGTTTAATTTAAGGTCAATCATGAACTACTGTAGGACCTCATTTACAAAAAAAAAAAAAAAAAAAAAAAAAGGAAAAAAAACTACTTAAATGTTGTTCAGGAGAGAAACTGTGTTATATGTTTAGTCGTTTTACTTGGCTGTGTGTACCATGATACACTATTGAAGTTAGTAGTGCACCAAACGAATTTTTCTAATAACAAATCTGACTGGTGCAGTGACGCTGTGCTAAAACTGCTAAAATCAAGTTCTCCCCATGTACTGGACATCAGTTCACGAATGCCAAATATTTTTATTTTGCTGGATTTTATTTATGTTCTTTAAAATTAGACTTTTTTTTTCATTGGAGGAATGAAATTTTTAATGTTAAATAGCAATAAAACGGTTAAAACAAATCCTTTTTTTTTTGGTCTTTTTTTTTTTAGTAGAAATGATTGTTGGTTGTGCCGTCAACTGTTATTTTTGTTGTTGTTGTTTTTAAATCTTGGAACGTTGCAGATCTCTCGAAACACTGAATGCTGACTAAGGAAGGAAGATGGCACCAAATACAACATTCTTATTTTTAAAATCAAAACTTTTCAAAACTAAATTTCCAGATTCGTTTCTCAATCCCAATGGATCGCTGTTTTTGACTGCTAATTCAGATCTCTGTTTTTTTTTCTGAACTGAATGACCTGAGATCAGAAGTCCGATTACAGGAGTCGTAGTTGTGAAACAGGCAAACAGACAAAATTAAGCAGAACTAATTGTAAACATTGAATTGAAGTACTGTGAATTGTAATGGGTTTTAAAAACTTCCCGTCCACCTGATATCCATTAGAGAGCTCGGATGTTTTCTGGCTCGGCCCTGGAGGGATATCGCGTTTCCCACCGGTGGCCCCTGTGGACAGGTGACGCTCCTGATTTACTGCTTGCTTCAGGAATGAGCAGCTCGTTCTTGTTGAGTTGACGCTCCGGCCTCGCATGGATGTGTCTTAACGCTTGAGAAGACCGGAGTCCGTTTTATTTAGCTCAGTTAACAGAAGCGTGGCGCACAGGTTTATACGCCCCCTCCACAGACACACACACACACACACACACACACACACACACACACACACACACACACACACACACACACACACACACACACACACTCTTTCTGTCAGCAGAAAAAAGGTGCAGGGCTTGACCTTGCGGCTCTCCGGCCTCCACCTTGGCCACGACTCCTGCAACCAGACGGGAGCAGAGGCTGACAGTCTGGCGCACTGACCCCTGCACGCTGTCCAAAAATATTTCCCCCATCAACAAGGCTGCACTGTTCCATCCTGACCTTTCCACTCATCACTCTCTCCAGACTCATACCACCAATTGCTCTATCCTTTTTTTTTTTTTTTATCTGAGTGAGGTCCAGGCAGCTTTGCATCGTGTCCAGCTTGTTTTTTTGTTGTTGTTTTTTTTTTTTTTTTAAAGCCAAGACCCAGATGACCCAGATTCAGGGCCCTAAGCCGACCTCTCCTGCTTGGAGAGTAAAAAAAAACCCAAATGTCTGGCTGTGTGAGAGGTGGATGGTTCAGATAAGATAAGAAAACAGGCACGCAGACACATTTTACTCGTGCACACTCACAGATGGCTGGACTTCAGAAATCTGCTTTTTTGTGCTTAATCTACTATTCCAATTGACATGGGGGGAAAAGAGCAGTGCGATTTGCTCTGTAATTATGGCTGAGATGTCTGGAGGCGCCGCTGCCCTCCTTTTTCTTCCTGGTGAAAAGTAGAGCTTCAGTCTTTTATTTGCTTTCAAATGACAAAAGTGACCTTTCTTATCAGACAAATAATACTTGTTTACAACTTGGGTATAAAAGATGTGTGTGTTGGTGTGTGTTTGTGGATTATGCATCCCTCCTACCCACTGTGTGTATAATGACAGCACGGATGTGTGTATAGCATGTTCACATATGTTCACCGCTGTGTTTTATTAGGTTGTTTTTTTTTTTTTTTCAGCGCCTCACAAACAAACACACACACACCTGCTTTAGCGTTCCTGACATTTATGTGTGTGTGTTTGTATGTATTCTCTAAGGGACACATTCAATGACACCCCTGCTGCAATACAATTATCCCTTGTGCCTCTTATGCAGCATCTTTGCTCTCAGCAGGGGTTCTGCCTCTAACTGACACGTAAACCAACAGATAAACACACCGAGGAGGCTGGATGGTCGGAGCTCAGCCCGTCCCGGCAGCTCAGGTTATTTATTATTATACACGTTTGTGCTTTGCATTTTTCTCGAGCCACTGTCTCATGCAGTTTCATACATTTCAAAGTGTTTAAAATCTTGCTGGTTTTTGCTCAGTGATATTTGATAGCAAGATAGCAATATAATTAGTAAAACTGATTAAAGAAAGAAGTCCTGATCTCTTATTGTTGGCCTGACATTGAACTTTACATCAAGTGCTCACACTCAAACAAATAATCCGATGTGGTCAAAGGCTCCAGGAAGGTTTAATCATCATTCCTGACTATTTTTGACATTTTATAAACTAAACAAGTGATTGCTTTGTCATAGTAATCAAAATACTGAAAATAATCTTGCAGCTGTAATTTGGACATTCCAGTATAATTTGGAAATATCTTGTCTGAGTTGGGTTTGTGTTCCAAATTCATTGTCCAAACATGAAATTGTTTCGTTAAAGTTAGGATATCATCTAACAAATACGGTGCAAACATTTGATACAGTCAGTTTAAATTAGGTGAATAATTTCCTGTTTAATCAGACTTGTGATCCATATTTAAATCAACCTCTTAACTGATATAATTCTATTTTTGGCTCCCTCTCTCTCAAAATCTCTCTCTCTCACACACACACACACACACACACACACACACACTCACTCACTCACTCACTCACTCACTCACTCACTCACTCGTGCACTTGTGTGAGTTTTTTTAAGCAGGCGACGTTGTTCTGGGGTCAGATGCACTCTGGAGATTAATGATTAATATCAGACATTTTATCCATATGTGTCTAGTTTGAAAAAAAAAAAAACAGAAAACTTCTCACCTGACCTGTGTTTTTTTAATTTTACTAAAAAAAAAAATAAAAAATGATGCATGTTTGACAGCAGATTATTGTCCCCTCCTTGCTTAGGAGGAGTTTCATTAGAAACATTGGAAAACACAAAGGCCACAGATGTGTAATCTACCTCAACGATCGTGTTGTTACGTCGTGAAAAATCGTGCTTTTTTTGGATGCATTTTCATAATATTTCAGTGCTTTTGACTTCAAGCTAAAGACTAAAAAGAGATTTTCAAAATCCTTGTGTATTAGTCACATGATTTTTCTTCTTTGTGTTTTCTCCTGGGAGCTGTGGCTGCACGATTGAGTCCTCCAAGGTTTTCAGTTCATCAGGAGTTGAACTCAACATACCTGCTTCTCCAGCTCTGCTTGGTTTCATTGTCACATTTCATACCTGAGCTGTGTGGTTGCCTGCAGAGGAGCTGCACCATACTGTATCTCACAGTGGTTTGCCAGACTTCCCTAAACACGCTCTCGCACATATTAATTCTAAATCAGTGACCTTCAACCTATCAACCCACTAGACTAACTTTTATGGTCCAGTTGGGCCTGGCGAAGCAGCGCAATCAGACCACACCACTCCCAAATGTTGACCTTGGTTTCAACACTCAAGGTGTCTACTGTACTTTGTTCTAGCCACAGGGGGTTCTAGATGAGCACTGTTCTGCATATGGCCATCATTCACAGCCCCGGGCGCCCCTGAGTGTGTGTCTTGAGTGTGCGTAACAAATGGAGCCATGCAGTAAAGGTACTAATGTGAAGGAATGAGCTCTGTGGTGGAAGTACAGCAGGAAGTCACTTTCTCTCCCATCTGCCTTCACACCCCCAACCCCCTAACAAGATGGAGAGGAGCCGACAGGTGTGAGTGGTGGTCCGCATCTCTGCTGGCTGGATTAGCACATCTGATGGCAGAGAAGAGAAGAGAACCATCCTCAGCTTGGCTGCCGTCCTCTCCTCTCTTGATCGCCTTCCCCTCCCTTGCACTTCCCTTCGCCTCCTCTGTGATCATCGCTCTCTGTCCCTCGCTGCAGAGTGTGAGAGGGGAGACTCAAAATGAGAATAAATGAGGTGTGGGGAAGGTGTTCGGTTCAGCGTGCCTGTTTCTGTGCACGCGTGTACACGCTTGCAAGTGTGTGTTCAGATTTCTCCCTGTGCTGCAGTGTCGAGTTGTGGAGCCAAAAGACTGTCCAGGGACTCTTCATCCACTTGCTGCTGAGTGCCCCAGGGGATGGATCGAGCCTCGCAGGCTGGGATATTATCAATACAGCCCCTCCAGGCAGCCTGGGAGACAGGAGACGAAGCTGCTCCGCTTATTAGTCTTCTGCTGTGCATCAGTGTTAGGGAGGCGGGCTGCGATGACTGAAACCAACCAGTCCCTGGTCCTCGCCTTGGTCCCAGCCTGCTCAAGGTTCACCACAGTGATCCGTGTTTTCTCTTCGTTTGTTTCCCTCTTCTTCATCCTCCCTCCACAGACCTCTCTCTCTCTCTCTCTACTCAAATCTTTTCATAATTCCACCATAATTACACTCTTGTTTATTCCACCACATCAGACAGTGTCAAAAGGACGCCTTCACCTCTTCTGAAAAGGCTTCACTTCGCACTGCTAGGCTCATGTCAGTGTCACTCCTCTGCGCTTTCAAATCTCAGTGGAGTTTGTTTGATATTCACCTTCCCCACGGAGGTTATGTGATCAATGCAGTTTGCTTGTCCGTTTGTGATTTTTTTCTTTTAGCAGGATTACATAAAAAAAGATGCGATTTTCGATGTGTGAAGGGTATGAGTCTGTTATATTTTGAGGGCAGATCTGTTAAACACAGTAAAACTTTCCCTTTTCCTTTGGGTATTGGAGAACAAGAAACTAAGGTCCTCTTCTGTCATATTCAGCAGGCTCCTTGGCAGAGGTATACAAAGATGCTGACCTTTTACATGAATTTCTAAATATTGCAAAGGGAATAAAACTATCAATGCGTTGAACTGAAGCCAGCCAAGGATTACTATCGATAGAATAGTGAGCTGTAATTTTCCTTCTCTCTTTTTTTTTTTTTGCCTTTTAAACCCTCATTGTGATTCCGCTGCATCGTCTGCTCCTGCTCCAATGCAAACTAGGAAGATAAAGCGTAATCCAGATGTAAATGGATGACCATACATATTTCAGCAAGCGGTAATATATCAAATATGGGTCAAATGAAGATTTAAGGGTATTACATGTACATTCACTGAGAGACTGCTCAACTCCAGCAACCAGTCAAATGCCAAATCATCCTAAATCTTCATTTTAACCTTGATGATTCCAAGGGACAGATCTGTGGCTGATCTACTCTGCCATCTTAAAAAGGGAGGAAACTTAAGAAAGCCTCAATAAAAACCACAGCTCAGTCTCTGGAGCCTGGTGCCACGTTAAATACCACTCACATTGTTTAAACAGGGGAAGCTGTGACCTGATCTTTGTCAAAAATAAGAGGAATTTAAATACGATGACCCTGTGAACTTCTCTTTGCTGCCAGTTTTTCCTCCCGACAACGACTGCAGTCCTTTTTCCTTCTTCAGACTCTCCGCTTCAGGTGTCGGACTATCTTTGTTATGGCTCCTTAGTCCAAACCACTATCCTGCAACAATAAACCGGACACAGGTCATTGGTGCGAATGACCTTTCTGGAGATCCTTTGGGTGTCTAGTAAAATGAAGACAAACACGTCTCGTCTGGTGAATACATCCCAGTGGGACTCGCAATAAGTTTCTTTTTGCTCCAAAACAGCTGAAGACTGACAAGAGTTTGGTTCAAAACCTTTCTGCAGCCCCATTTTATGACGGATTCAGTTGTAGTGAACGGTTTGGTACTTCATTCGTGGAGTTGAGATTTTCTGCTCTGCTACACAGAGGTATTTTTGATTGCATTCAGGAAAGATGGAGAGACTAAAAGTGCGGTGAGATAAGATTTGTGAGCCAGATGTGTGTGTGTGTGTTCCAGTGTATTTCTGTGCCCACATTGTGGATTTAGTTAAATGTGTGTTTGTGTTGTGTTGGCAGTGTGGTAATTTAGCGTGAAAACAGTAATACGGCTGTTATCTTATCGTCAGAAAGCCTGTCATTTGAAGTCGATATTTTAAACGTACATCTACGTGCGTACGTTAAGGCAGGAGTGACGAGCCACTCAAGGTCCCTCCAACTTCTCTTTCCTTTCAGCAACAGCGTCGCAGCTGCGCAAAATAGTTTTGAAGTTGAGGTGGTAACTAGACAAAGTAGCTTACGCAAATGAATGACTGAAAAAACAAACTCTCTCAATACTAAGGCTAATGTTAATTACTCTAGGTACTCAAAGCTGGGAGCAAATTGTTCTCGAGTATCTGCAGCTTTTCAGCGACTGAACAAGCTCAGTTTTCAATAATTAGAGGAGCATTCTTACTGCCTTTGAAACTGGAAATAATTGGCTTCTCAGACTGCGGGTGCGTCTCCATCTCTCAACTTGTACAGCTTCATCCTTGAACCTGATGCTTTGCCTGAGTCACGTCATGCCAACTCTAATTGACATTATTACCATGAAACAGCACGCACACAAACACTTGAAAAAGTTCAATACAACTGCAAAAAAACAACCTTGCCGCTGTGATTGCGGCCCCTTCAAAATGCCATTCACCGACCAAACAGGCTGATAAAATCTAGTTTGATCTTGTTTGTTTTTAGTCATTTACTTTAATACAATTTGCAGTACATCAACTCTTTAAAAAAGAAAAATTCTGAGACTTCTGCTCTGTTCCCTTATCTTGTGATACATTGTTACAGGTGGGGTTCCATGATAATTGTAAACTGTACCGTTAACCATTAATTTCATGACAAATTAAGCACAATGGAAACTAGGATTTATGTATTTAGGTTAGCACAGTAGCTCCTGTAGAGACTCTCACGTAAGTCAAAGATTGTAACTTCTGTTTCAGATTAGCAGTACAGTGGATCAGCAGTTAGCACTCACAGCCAAGATCCCGGGTTCAAGCTCCAGTCAACCCACATCCTGTCCGTGTGGCGTTAGCGTGTTCAACCCGTGTCCATGTGGGTTTCCTCCCACTGCTTCAGTTTCCTCTGCCATCAATGATGTTGATACTCCTGCGTCCTGTGTCCGGGGCTGCGCACCGCTCTGTAAAGAATGGGTCAAAAGCAGTGGATGAATCTTTGAGTAACCTGTGACGATAAAGACTCACTATTAGGTTTTGGGTTGAGACTTCATACACAAAATATGCAGTCTCTCCCAGGGTGCACTGCTCAGAACAATGTTGGCGTGCCACAGTGCCAAACCGGTGAACGGGTTAGATGAGATGGTAAATATGTACATCCTCTGAGGCCTCATTTGCTTGAGGTACCCAGAAATACAGTGGAGAGTCAGTCCATTTACACAAGTATTGCATTTAGATACTTGAGTATTTTCATTTTCTAATACTTCTACCACATAAAGGGAAATACTTCACCTCCTCTACATAAAGTTGATAGCAATGTTATTACACTTGTATAGATCTTAAAAAAAGGTCCCAAAAGAAGTGAATGCTCTTCTGTTATTTTTAAGAAGAATATTTTTGCACTGGATAATCCACAAGGCTCTGAAATTACAACGCATCGTTAGAGATTAAACCGGTAGTTTATTTGAGTCAAGGTCATTCCAGCTGTCACCAAATAACGCTTCTTTTTTCATCCAAAATTTGCAGATTATGTAATTTCACAATTTGGCATCAGATCCTGCTTCTTATTGATACTTTCACATCAACAACAGAATGATGTCATATGGAAAAAACATACCTGCATCACCTACAAGGACCAAACCAGTACCTTTACTGGAATAATTCAATTCCAGTTTCCCGTGTTGCTATTTTGGAGATGGGAATGCTACCTGTGACCAGTTACACCCAAACTATAATTCAAAATAATTCCAGTAAGTTAATATTTACTCAAACAAATCAATTAGCAGTATTTAATAGATTTTATCCTCATATTTGAGGGGGATTAATACACTTAAAAATATAATTACTGTAGAGTCGATCTTTTTAATCACATCAACAACCGACAACAGCGGAGCAGGTCGACTCTGCTAATTATAGTTGTAACGGACACAGGCTATATTTCAGCTTTCAAATGAAGTGTCACACAAACTGAAAGTTATAATTAAGCTGATGAATTATAAACATCACTGTTTTTGGTACACTCTGAATATTTCACACCAGTAATTCACTGAAACCGCAGTTTAACGGGAGCGAGAGCAGATCTACACCGAGCCACTGTAGTATCTTTAGAGTAATGTTACCTGATCAGATTTAACGTTTAAACGTGAATTTCTGACCTAAGCATCAGAAACCAGCCAGTTTTGACTAACGAGTGCATTTCTGAATTTGTTTCCTTTCATGGGATTTGTTGACACTGAAAAAACTAAAAAGGACAGCCGTGTCATTTGCTACAAAACACTTTGAGGATTTCATGTCAAGTTCTTTTTTCCTTCACAACTTCTCTTTTGGTGTTGTTCCAGTGAAAAATGCGAATAATGTGTAATTAAATGCTTTAGCACTTAGCAGTTTAAATGTTTTGAGGGATGACACTGGAGGTGAACGTGTGTTTATATGTCTACTTGGTAATTCAGGAATCCGTGTGGATATGTTTCCAGGCTAATGGGTAAAAGTGTCAGAACAACAGTAGCCCGGGGTTACTGGAGAAAGCAATTAGCTGTGGGTGCAGATTTCTTTGCATGAGTCTGTCACCGGAGGATGAATGACTGGATTAATAACCTATTTCTGTTCTCTTGCGTCGTCAAGGAGAATATTCACATGGGGAACAGGCTCTGCAGCGAGTGACAGTCCAGGGGCCAGATGCATGAAACAGTGTAGATTCATGACTAAAACTATGCCTACTCGCAAAGACAGAAATACGAGTGGCTTTATAAAACCATGTGTGGGCGTGATTCAGTTTCATAAATCTCAGTCACTGTGCTTGTGCATGCACAAGCCTGACGTCCACTCCTGCAAACAGCTATAAACGGGGGTTGACACATAATCAATTAGCTCGGTATGAATCATAATTGCTGTTCATTCATTCTTTAGACACGGCAACAAAACAGGATAGTAAAGGAAAAAAAACAAGAACCAACACTTTTGGCAATTGTGTTTCCATTTAATTGTTAAGCAAATTCTAAGTAATCCGTGGATAAGTCGTAAAAATCGAAAATGCAGATTACACACGTTTCGTCGAGACGTTTGCTGATGACAGCATAGGGAAGTCGGGGCTGTAACAGAAGAAGAACCATCTACCCGGCGAGAAATAGAGAGGCGAGCCTTGCTGCCGTTGCGTGATGCGCAGAAACAAAGACAAACTTTGGGAATATTTTGCACATCAGAAAATGCAGAAAACACCTCAAATGAGCATAAAATCTTTTTGAATTCCCACCACTTCTCTCAAACCGGCCTTGACGGACACTGAAACGGGAGAAGGTGAAGCCAGCAGAGCCGTTCCGTTTGGCAGTTTCAGCCGATACGTTAGAAAAGTGACTGAAACTGATGAGCTCACCTTGATTCAGCAACCTTCCTCCACTTTATGAGCGACTCTGTTGAGTAAAGAAACGATCACAAAATTAAATCCACATTTGCAGTACACTGTTTACAGTCTAACAGGCACGTTTTCACTCACAACAGAAAAAAACAAGATAAATGAGCTCATACACATTCCATGATGTTGGATGATAAGTGCTTTTAGTATATTGAAATATGAATGCTACATTCTTTATTTCATGTTATTGTCTGCCACGTCTCCATCAGCCTGCAGCAAGTTCTTTCCATGTTCTCTTTTCAATAGAAACATGTTTAAATGACCAAATCCTGCGACGACATCGGAGGTGATGATTAATTTGTTCGCTCCTTGTCAGACAAAACTTTTAAACCAGCCACCGGAGCTGCTTGTGTTCTCTATATAAAAATGTCGTGTGAGCCTCTGCCGTGAGTGTGTATCAAATTTTAATGTGTGTATGTGTGTGGTGTGTGATTGCATTTCTGTGCGTGTTTAAGTGAGAACAACACGTCCTCTCAAAGTGGATGAGCCCGAGGGGCCCATAGGAGTCGGTAAAAATAGCCCCGAGGCTGATTAGGAGCGATGCGGCGAGGGGATTTTAAAAACCTGCTCATTACCACACCTGTACAGCTTCTTTAGCGTTACCCAGCTGTTCACATCTGCCAGAGCTGTTCGCTGTGCCTTTAACCTCCTCTCACTCACCCACTGGGGGTGGGGGTTATCACAATACGATAAAAGTCTCCGGCCTATTATATGTATAGCTTCAGGAAAGGTTAAGTGAGTTTTTCTCTCTCCCTCTCTAGAAGAGTCGATGGATGTTAAGAGGAGAGTTTCATGGCTGACTACGTTCCCCACACACCTGAATGAAAATCCTGCTCCTTTAAAACAATAACACAAACAACTCAGCCGTGCTTGATTTCCGTTGTCCTCTGTAAAGGGTACACAAACACCTGAGTGCAACGCTTGGCGCCGTTATTGAACCAGCAATCTGTGGGGTCTGAAGAGGCTACGCCCCTCTGTCAAAGTACTGCTATGAAGCCTCAGCCTGCCCTGACCCCGGTTGACTCCCATCAGCCCTCCTGCTGGGACAGTAAAACAAACTAACCCCCCATAGACAGGCTGTTTAGAAATGCGCTGTACTGAAGCCTGTCCCTGAACGCCTTCTGGATGGAGAGACGGAGGCAAAGACGGGTACCATTTATCCAGCGATCACAAATTTTAATCAAACAATCCTTTCAATGTTAGATATCAGAAATATTTCCATATAACTGTGATATTAAGAAAAGACACACACAAAAAAAAGCAGAAGTGTATTTCCTCCTGCTTTATTCAGCCAATTTTGTACCATTAATTCAATCAGGATTCTGGTTTTAATATTTCAGTTGATGTCTGCTGTGTAAGTGAAACAGTTAGAAGTGGCTATTTGGTTGCTGGCGTGTGTTTTTGGCAAACAGATGAGCTTGGAGGAAGGCTCAGGATGCGGTGGACTATTTGAGGCTACTGCCATGTTTTTACTTCCTTAACTTGATATTTTTCTTCAATTTTTTCCAGTCCATCTATTAACTACATGGAGACATTCAACCTTTTAGACTTAGAGAAAAGTCCCCGGGGGAAAATGAAAGCCTCTATCAAACTTAAGACTATTGATACAACTTTATTCCCGAACCAGTTATCTCATCCCTGTGGATTTGATGTGAATTCTGAAGAATAAGAAAGGTGTAAATTTATTTTAGGGTACGTACACGAACACACACACGCACCCATAAATACATGTTCTTACAAATAGCTGTATACATCTAGAGAAGGTCAAGTGTGCCTGCTTGCCCTCTAACAACAACAGATTTACATTCATACTTCCACAGTCATGACAGAAGCCGCCCTGCACAATTACAGTCATCTTGTGTTTGCTAACGGGTAACCTGCTGCCCCCTTCAAACACACACACACACACACACACACACACACACACACACACACACACACACACAAAAAACCACACACACACACACACAAAACACACACACACACACGCACACACACACACACACACACACACACACACACACACACACACACACACACACACACCCCTATCCAAGGGTACACAGATCTATAGTCACAATCTCTCCATCCTCCAACTTACTATCCATCCTCGTGGCTTTTCTGCACTCGTCCTCCCCCACATGTGCCACAGCTGTAGACTTTCACCTAATCCGTCTGTCCTCTCGTGTTATAACAGCTCTGAACTCGAACCCTTGGAGGAGGGGGGGCTCGCCCACATCGTGTTTTCTCAGGAAGCAGCATCTGGACCGGTACGCGTCATTCCTACGATGTCTTGTTTGGGGTCAAGGACACATTGGAAGATCAAAAAGAGTGGACATACATCACTTGTTAGAGATAATATACTTTGGAAGCAGCGGATGAGTGAGCGATAATAAGATCTTGAAGATCTCTTCAGTCTCTGCCAGGACTTTGGTAGATGTAGTTTGGGAAATCACACATTCTCACTGAATTTAAGCTTGTTTTAGCATGTTTTTCAGGCTATAAATTCTACACTGTGTGTAAAAATTATATAGTGAAAAAATTACTTGATCTACAGAGCCTATGTCTTGTTACAAGTGCCTTTGCTCCTGCTTCTCATCCACAGTTTATTTTTCTTTTTATCTTCTTATTTCATCACCTCCGGTTTGCTCTCCATCCTGGATCAGAGCCCCTCTTTTTTCTGTGATGTCTGCCAGCTGCTTGGCTTAGGTTGTCTCAGCCCAGCTCATCTAAGGCTCCAGTTTTTCTGTTGACCAATGACACAATCAGACGGTCTCCAGCCTAATCCAGGCATTTCCTGCTTCACCTGAGCAGCATGCAGACCTCCCTCACTTCCATCCTCCCTGCTCACCTCCCCATGCTGGTTCTTCCTGCCTGGTTTGGAAGGTCCTGAGAGGGGTCAGAGTATCCTGGTGCGCTAGTGGGAGTCATACTGGGGATATTTATTATTTCATTTAAGTCCTCCCTTTGCTGCGGAGAGTTGAGGGACCACTGATAGTTCACAAGGTGACCACGTGAACTCTTGAACCCCCTGAAGAAGGACTACATGTGTGTTTTTTTTCCACTTGTGTGTATGCGTGAACACAGAGAGCTCTTAAAAGGCCCCCTGAAGGGTTTAACGACGCATCAGTTTGTGTTTCATGATAAGCTCACTAGAGAGCGCGCAGATATCACAGATGTGCACTTTGGGTGGAGGGATGTGCAGGAGCTTTTGGGTAATTGCATCATTTATTTTATGTTGTTTGCCAACAGTAACATGTTTTGAAACACCTTTACAACCCTTTAATCCCCTCAACCCCATGTCAAATGGGGGTTTATTACAGCTGCTAAACATGCCCCATCTCTCAGATTTTCCTTCAAATAAATTGCTTTTGATAATCTGTCGGCTTGGCTACAACCTGATTATGTGTCTGCTTGTTTCTTGCCTTGTGGGACTTAACTGTAGTGATGTTGCAATGTTCCAGTGTACAAACCGCTTTGGTGGTTGAGTTCAAATGAAAAAGTGACTTTCATAGAAAAACAAAAAAAAGAACACCCCCTTATGATGCAGAAAACAGATTACAAATTAAACAATTATCAAACGCACACAGAAACAAAACAGTATAACGTAACTGAAAAATATAAAAAGGGGCTGACGTGTTAGACTGCACTGATTTAGGTGCACTACAGGTGGCAATGACAGCTCAAAATAGAGGAACACCTAATATTGTGGTAAAGTATACTGCTTTAATTGACGTATCTTGGAAGACAATTTGTCTCGAATACATACTGTACATAATATCTAAGTAAAGTTGCATGTAAGAAAGAAAAATACCTCTGAAAAGGCAAAAGAAGGAATTATGTGCTTATCATTTGACAAAGTGTAAGTTTAACACATGTAATGATAACTGATGGAGACAAGGAAATAAGTTTACAACTAAAGCTGTTTTAAAAATATATATCTAAATCTGGCGCCAGTGTATTTAGGTTTTATCACAATAAGTATCATGAAATATTGTAGAATATCTATGAATTGTGCGTCCCTTTTTTGAGCAAAAGGTTTTTTTTTCAGTTTCAGTAAATTTTGTGGGGGGATACGTGGGTCATATATTTGGTACTGTCCCTAATGCCTCATTTCCACATATGGATGTCTGGCGTCAGGAACTTTGAGGTCCCCACAAGACCATAGAAATGCCTGCTGATTAGCCTGATGTGAGAGGCTAATTTTGCCAGATTTTGAATTCCGGATGTGTTGAATATCTGCATGGAACACCAGCAAAACCCTGCCAGCCTACCTAGCTCGCTGGTAGCCTGTTAGCTGGTTTTTACTATCATACTGTCCAAACCTGCAGCAAAAGGTTATCAGAGTATTCGTGGACTAGAAATAAAAAGGAGGAGAAGCTTTGCAAACTTATTGGAGATTGTCGTGGTTTCTATAGAAAATTAATAAACTTTTAAGTAACAGATTTATGGACTCCACACGTCTATATATGGAAATAAAGTGTAAGGTGTAACTACTAAGTACATGTAAAAAAAAAAAAAAAAAAAAAGTGACAGAAGGAGGAAAAAAAGGACTGAGTTGAAGCCTGTTGAAGTTGAAGGCTCTGCTTTATTTCTGAGTATTGTCATATGACGAATATGCAGGTGCAGGCTCATGAGGTGCGTCCACGCGGCCAAGATTTGTGACAGCAACGTAAACGGAAGTTTTACCTGTACGAGGACATTTCAGAGCAGTCGGACCAATATCACCTCCTTCCCCAAAGCCAAATACAGACTGACTGGGGAGCTGAAGCACGACAAACCGAAGCAGCCCAGAGTCCTAACATCATTATAGAGCTGAGAGAGGCAATAAAGCCAAGTCTTGGGAGATTACCTCGACTGCAGCCGGCGTATAAACCCATTGTTTTCTGGTTTGTGCGAGTGATCTTTTTGTCAGGTCTTGTATGACAACATGATAGATGATTTAGTCTGGAGGCAGCATCTCGGTTTTCCTCACCTAGGAGAATCCACTGATGCATTTATGTGTCACAGCTTATTGCTAGGGCGCGCTACAACCTTGGGACAAAAAAAAGAGAAGAGTTTTACTGCTGACTTTAGTTTGCGATTGTAACATGTCAGCTCAGATGTAAGCTGCCTTGCAACAGAGACCAGACGGATGAAGGTAAGACAGGATCCCATCTGTAACCAGTTGCTCTTAGGGAGGAGTGAGATTAATGTTTTTTAAGAAATGATGAATGGCTGAGGTCAGCGATGACAGGCTTTGATTGACAAGTTACAGGTGCAGACCCTCCCCTATTCCCCAAACTCTTAAACTCAAACTCTACCACCACTCCC
>NC_141333.1:12375272-12497772 GCF_037954235.1 Aulostomus chinensis | reverse complement strand
GCCCCCCCCCCCCCCATGCATTTCTTCTGGCTGCTTCTCTGTCTGTCGGTGACAGGCATTAAATCTGCATTTTTAAATAACATCCTAAACATGGTAATAGTCTAAACTGCCTCTATGAGTGCAGCATTAGGTTGACGTTCTTTTCCAAATTGCTGATATAGATCAAGCAATAGCAGGGTAAAACATGAAGGATAATTGAATATATCGCAAATAAAAAGCTCATGAGAGGCAATAAAACCCCTCAAAATCACTCAAATGCATGAAGAGAGTGCTGAATAAAAACAAAACAGATCCGTTTTCTGACCACATCAGAAACGAGATAAAAAAAAGATACAGAGTAAAGCCCCTGCAGCTCATTGGAAGAATGCATGAATTTAAAATGTACACACAGTAAAGAAATAAATAAACGTATATTTTTATTATGTTGCATACAATGATGCCCTTGAGCAAGAAACTAGGACAGCTAGGAAACTACTGAGCCAAAGTGAATTTAATTGCCACTTTGTAAATAAATACTTGAAATGTAACTTTGTTGTCTACACCCCCCCCCCCATTCATGACTTGAAAAATAAGAATGCAAAAAACAAAAAATGATGGTAATATTTGGAGTCAATGTATTCTAACGGTGATATACGCTTGTATTTTGAAAAGTGTGTGTGTGTGTGTGTGTGTGTGTGTTTATGCGTGTTATAAGTGTCTGCTATGTAGGGTGACATTAGGTTGTATTTCATGAAAACTGTTCACAAAAATGAAACTTTGAATATTTTATGAGTGAAAAAGAAAACCAACGGTACTAAAATGAGGATTTAAAAGCAGATAAATTTGGTTCTTTGCAAGAAATGGTGAGGCTGACTTTTTGATTTAAGGTGCGAAATATATAAATAATAAACCTGTCGATACACACTCTCTCAGTCTCTCTGATCCTTTTACTTACACTTCAGTAGATCAACACACACACACACACACACACACACACACACACACACACAAAATATCCTGCAGGTACAGCGAGGCACACGTAGCCCTTCCTCTCTGTCCTCATTGGGAGACTGCATTGTTTCACAGCTGATTGTGAGGACTGAACAAAGTAATCCTGATGAAGTCTTTATTTCCCAGCTCACTAATCAATTTCATATCCCTCCCCCCCATCACCCCCACCCCCCTCTGCCTGTCCCTGCCTCTTTCTCTCCATCTCTCTTCCTAAAAGCCTGACAGAGCCAGGAGTGAGACAAACACCCATGGAAATTTCAATAAAGACTGCCATCATATATCCGTGGTGCTAACACTGTGATAGCAGGATTCATAGCAATTTAATTAGCTACAAGAAATAGGGTGATGGAAACGTCTCTGTCTGATAATATTCGTTTTATTTGCCAAGCTTTGGGTGGAAAAACCAAAGACAAATGTGCAAGAAACCCCCACCCCCCCCTTCCCTTTCTCCCCCACCAGCTTTTCAAGTGAAACACAAGTCCTCTATGAAAATATTCATGTGGTTCTAGTTTTGCAGGATATGTCGGGATTGCATGGGTTTATTCATCCATTCAAATTTTTGTCTTAAAGTGTTAGGAAAAATGAGGTAGGGTCACTTGCATGGAATAAAACTGAATGAATGAGGATGAGAAACAAAAAAATCAAATGCGCACACAGCTATTTTTTGATGGTACAACCAGAGCTCATCCATGCACAACGGAAACATTGACTATACAGCGCAATCTAAATAAATGCCGACCTTCTTGCTACTTAATATATTCATTCAAACGAACCTGAATTGCACTCCTTTTGAGTGATATCACTGCAGATGAAAATACATGAAGACTTGCTCACATTTCAGAGCCAGCATCGGCTCTTCCCTGAAGACAGCAACTCTCCCTCCCTCCCTGTCGACTCTTCCCACAACAAGACACAGGAATTAGACCCTTGTCGTCAAGGAGTCAAGCGGCCTGAGTCCTGAAACAATAGCCTCTAATCCAGTGCTGTTTTCAAAGCAAGATGAAGGGGCAATGGAGTGCACACAACTGCAGATTTTTAGTGGAGCAGCTAAGCTATGGTAAAATATTTGTGTCCAGCAGAGCACGGATTTAGCTTCTGAAACAGCACGCTTCACTCCACTAGACGTCATTTTTAGGGTATCTGAATTTATGGATGGCACCCACTTTTGTCAAATTTATGTGTTCATTTCAAGTATTTTGCCTGTTAGGAAGAATCTAAGAAAAGAAAAAAATCCTGAATGAGATGCAATATATGTACAGATATATATGCATGTATATATATTTATACTGTCTTCTGTCGAACAGAAATATGACTTGACATGAATAAAAAGATCATTTAAGCCCCCTTTTTTCTTACTTATAACTTATTCATTTATTGTAAAATACTGCATTCAATGAAGCACAAGCTAATAACAATAACAATAATAATGACTGTAATGTCTTTGCTCTTTTCCTCTTATTCTTCAGGGAAGCTAAACTAAAGGGAAATCTAATCCTTACTCTCGGACGCTGCTGCCTGCTCGCTGCCTGCCATTTGCAGGCCTCTGAAGCTCCATTAGCTGGCTTGGTGAGCTCCAGCTCTGGTGCCTCCTGGGACAGCAAATAACAGTTCCGCTGATGATTTCTTTAAAAGTGTCCGACTGTACATTCGTTGGGGGGGGGGAAGCTTTGCAATGAAGACTTCCACTGTCATTGTAAGCATTCATCGAAGAAAAAAACAAAAAACAACAACAACAAAAAAAACCCTAAACTCCAAAAACGAGGCTTATTCCTGCTCCTGCTTGACTTCCGCGCCATATTTGCAAGTGATGAAAATGAGATTGTGGACTCCTGTTGATATTTCTGTTGAGGGACGGGCGATATTTATCTCGCTGGGTCTGTTTACCTTTTTCACAGACAGGAATATTAACAGGAATCTAACATTTAGTGCTGCAGTAATCCCAGTGATTAAGACCTGCTGACAGCTGAAGGTAAAGTTTATTGTTACTCTGGGACCCAGGGTGCGCTGCCATATTAAAAACTGGCTCTGCATGCAGAGTTGGCCATGAAAGCAGACACAAGAGACAAGTGGAGATCAAAGGGCTGCCCTGTGAGAACCTCACCGCTACAGTGGTATTGTTCAGCTGGGGAACGTGTGTGTGCGTGCGTGTGTTCGTGTGTGTGTGTGTGTATGTAGGTGCAGAGCTGTACAGTAATAGAGCCACGAATATATATGTGTAAAAAAAGCACTCTTAGGGACGGAAATAAAAATACAGATAAATATGACCTCCAGTCACTCCTATGTAGACATCACGAACAAATCTATATTCAGAGCTGAAAGAATAAATAAAATGAACTTCCTGATTTTCATATCCCTCGAGCTGGTGCCATTTTTCCAGTTTAATGTGATCAGGAAGCAAATAACATCCTTATAATAAATGACTTTTGGCTGCTTTCCTGTGATTATTGGGGGTAAAAATAAATACTTTACAAAGGTTTACTCAAGGTTTCATGACATAGGTTTCAGATATTTTAATGCACTTCTCCCACTCAAAAGAAAAAAAAACACATTTATGGTCACTGGTTAACATATTATACATATATACACATATATATGTGTGTGTGTATGTGTGTATATATATATATATATTTATAAGTATATATATATATATACTGTATATAAAGCCTTCTTATTTCTTACTGTTTTATAAATAGCTGAAGTGATGCAATTTTGTTAAAAAAAATGAAAATAATTTAAAAAATCATAATTACATCATTACATCAAACTTTGATAAAACATCATGTTTCTCTTGGGATGCAAGACTTTCTGTTGTTTTGGGTGTTTTTTTTTTAAGTCAGTGACATCAACACATTAGAGGTCTGCTTCCTCTGGAACAGCAAATCTAATTAGACATTTATCAGCTCTAGTTTTGTTCACCGGCCTTGCTTCTTGCCTATGACTGTAAATAACCATCATGTTGCGTGTGTGTTTCAGTGAAAATGTCCACAAACAGAAAAAGTGACATTTTTTCACTGTATAAAAATCCAAAGTAGTTCGTCGAAAAAACCGCAGTAATACAGAAGGCAATACTGTATGTACATTTGAACACAACGGTCCTTCTGGCGGCACCGTCAGTTCCCCCTTCAGGAATTGCTCTTGAGAAGTCGTTCTCTTTAATATCTCTTCTGATGGTCAAATTAATAGCAGCTCTTGCATAAAAAAAAAGCAGGACTCAAATACCAAGTCAACCAACATTGACAAAAAAAAGAGCTGCATCTTTTTTTTTTCTTTTCCCCCACCCAAAGTCCAATCAGATGCACAGGTTGGAAGATGAAAATGCCACTTTTCCTGCAGGCAGCCCCAGGCATGTCATTAGGAGAGGAATTTGATGCCCTGTACAAGCGCTTGAAACTATCAAGTGCAGTAAAAGTGAAAACTCATCAGTTTTCTTCCAAATTTCACCATGTCCTTGACTTAAGTGCTAGACACACACACACGCACACAGACACACACACAGACACACACACACACAAGACCTATAGGAGTAGGCCTTTAGGTGTCACTGTACTTTCAAGAATCTATCCTGCACCCCTTCACACAAACACATGCACTCTCACACACAAACACACACGCACACACTGCAATGGTGTCACGTTGGGGCATCTATTGTTCAAGAACACGGGGTTTGGCTTTCAGGCTGTTGTGGCGACACAGAGAGGGCCCTGTGCTCCACTGACTTCCTCTCTCCAGGGGCAGATGATTAATGGCCGAAGCAACAACTTTGGAGTTGCTCACAAAATCAAATTTCTCACTGAGACGTCAATCCAGTCCCCAACTTTAACTGCCGCTGAGTTTCTTTCGTCCCCAGCGAGCAAACCCTAGCTCTTTTATTCACCCGAAACGTTCAGTTGAATTCATTTTGTAAATGTATCCACATCTGCGAGAGTGACGGATATATTTAGGAACAAGAAGATTTATAAGGTGTAATTGTGACAAATTATACCAGTGTTTACTTGTCATATACCTTGTAATTCTTGAAGAATAAAAATGCCCCTTTGAAAAAGCAGAAGAAAGTAGGAGGAAAAGAAAGGGATGAAAATAGGCTTTTTAAAGTCTCGACATTACACATTCAACACTGCAAGAACAAAGCGGCGCCATAAATACATCCATATGTTCTCTGTTTGTGGCTGCGCATATTTCTATTCAAGGAAAAACATGCGGTTTTATGCTGAAAGACTTACTATTCAGATAATAACCTTTGTAGATGAGAAGATTTGAAACTGTTTTATGGCCCTTCCTCCTTCAGTGCTTCCTCTCTCTCTCTCTCTCTCTCTCTCTCTCTCTTTCTCTTCCTCCATGATTTTACTGTCAGATAGAGAACTGATGCATTCACGACTAATCAGCCCGAGCATTGTTATGTTGTTAATATTCAGACCACCCTCTGCCAAAAAAAACAACAGGCATAATCATAGAGCCCGAGCAACGGCAATGACAAATAAGCCCCCATGACAACAAATACCAACCATAAACACATGCTAATAAACACAACACAGACTGTTTGGAGAGAATGATCTTAGGGGGACAAATTCAACCTTAGTTAAACAAATTTATTTGTTGGGACTACTCACCTCACCTCATGGTGTCCCTCTCACCTTGTCGGGGTTTTTAACGGAGGCCACTCTTTACGTGGCGGGGCCCAGATCAGCCTGTAAAAAACTGCAAATGAAGCTAAAGGGTTCTCACCGGGGGAACATTAAAAATATAATGAGGTTACAAGTTCCGGCCATGTCGGACATGAGCTGTGTGACATGCTCGATAATCTCCTGAATCTCACACATATTGTACGCAGCTGGTTCTCCCAAAAATTGGAATCACATTTTTTTCTACATTTGCCCCCTCAGTGATTTATACCCTCCCAAACTGCTTTTTGATACAGTGTTTTCTTTATCACACAAAATACCCAAAAAGGAAAAAAAAAAAAGAAACGAAAAGAAAAAAAAAGCCTATGTTATTTTGGGACAACAGCTCTGCCTGCTGAGCTGAAACGAAGGCTTCTGACAAGGTTTGGGTAAGGTGAGGACAACGCACTCTACTTGGGATTGTGCTACAAGCCCTCAAAAACATTCCGTGAAGATGGTATATGAAGGAACAGTGGTTTTTCTCCCTTGTTGCCTTTTTTCTCTCCCTCTCCCTTTCTCCTCTTCTCCAAATGTTTCTTTTACCCTTTTCACTTTATGCTTCTGTTGGAAATTAGCTGGAAGACAAAGAGGCCATGTGTTGCGACATGGCATGCATATTGTACTGGTCTGGTTGGGATTTCCGCAGCACAAGCTTCCAGGCATGGCTGCACAGGTAATTAAAACTCATTTGGATTCTTTATACATCTCTGCTGACAGGACTGTTTGGGGCAAGACTTCAGGAGACAAAGGTAGCTTGGAACATTTTTCAGGGGGATATAGGGATGATGTGACTTGTGTAGGAGAGAATAAAAAGCCAAGAAAGGGACAAACGATATGGATGTTAAATGTGTGGGAATAAAGAGAGGATAGAGGAGTTTGGGGGAAGAGTCGTGTGTTTAAGGCGAGATATGCAGCAGCCCATATGGGAGGTTTTGTGACCTACATTGAGTTGGGTGCTACACAGAAGACCCAGAAGAGGAGAGAAGGGAGGCTTATAGAGAGTGAGGCTAAAAAAGAGTTTGAGGTGAAACTCTGAAAGATGGAAGTGAGGACGCAGAGCGTGAGGACAGGTCCTAAAGAAAGAAAAAGGAGGCAGGGCAAAAAAAAAAGAGCTGGGTTTCAAATCCAGCGCTCAAACAGCGGCATGCCAGATGTCCTTGGGCATGTCACGCTGCCATCTGTTCCCTCTGTCTGGCCTGTCAACATACCTCTAACTCCAGTTAAAACATGACATTCCAGCTTCCTTACACACCGAGGGGCAGCCATCGTCACCCCGAGCGAGCGAGAGAGGAAGAGCAACACACACACACACACACACAGAAAGAGAGAGACAAGGCAAGAGTGACGGAGGTTCCGGGGAGGAATCATGGAGATGAGAAAAAAAAAAGAGAGACAGAGAGAGAGAGAGAGAGAGAAAGACAGAGTAAGAGATACAGTACAAGCAAGAAAGGGAGTGACCTTTTCTACAACAGCCCATCTTTATGAGCTGATATTGTTATCAATGTATTACTCCCTGGATAGCCACTAGAGCTACAATAACGCTGTTGAACCGACAGTCCATCATCATAGGACAAAGAGGGGCGCTAACACTGACATCCTATGGGGCATTGGGTTGCAACTGATTGCACTCATAAATGAGCATGGCTCTCATAAAATCATGTGGTAACTGCTTAGCGGTGCACAGGGTGATGGCTTTTGTTATCAAAAGCTCGATTACCATGTAGGCAGCCTGTTTGCTAGCGTCTGGGTGGGCGACTCGTGCTTCCAGAAGTTAATCATGCATCCGTTTAAAGATGTCGTTGCAACATGGACGATGGGAGAACGAGGGAGCCGGGTACATTACCCATCTGATTTCTTTTTTTTTTATTTTCATTTTCTATTTTATTGTTATTTCAAGATAGAAGTTACATAAGCTATGTGAATTTTTTTTCCTCTCATGAAAAGTCTGCTCCTCCGCAGGTTAAGCTTTTTTTAAAAACGGCAGGCAGTGCTGTGTTTACCCCCCCCCCCCCAAAAAAAAAACAATTTAAGATAAATTCTGGCAACTGAAGAGGACAGAATCTTAATGGGGTTTTTAGCAGGGCAGCGGGGTCCCGAGGCTTGAATCCACAGCCTTTGACATGTTTATCGCTTCCTACAATGGCTTGTAAATACCTTAAGGTGTCTGCAGAAACATGTGACACTATCAAATTTAGAAATATACAAGAAAGATTATGCGGCGGAAACAAGGAAAAAACTGTTTCCTGAATAACCGCTAGCATCCATTTGCATCAACCTTCGACTTGGCTGTTCACGTTTCCTAAATGTTGTTTGAAGAGCCTGTCAAAAGTAAAAACAAAACAGAACAAAAAAACTCTGCGCCCTTAAATTTGTCAGTTCGTGAGACTCATCAGTGGAGGGCCATCACTTAGGTCAGTGGTTCCCAACCTTTTTTGTCTTGTGTACCCCTTGAGCCTTTTTGTCATACCATGAGTACCCCTTCACTCATACGTGTTCATGATTCTCCAAAAGTAGAACATAACACAACTGAATATTCCACGCAAGTCATTTTATTTCATCTTCTTAAATTGAACATTTAATATTCAGGCATTATCTTCTTATTTAACTCAAATTAAACATAAAATTATGTTGCCTTCAAGGCAATACAAATTATAAATATAAGAAACAATATTATAGTAAACGTTTGTATTATTAATACTGTATTATTAATACTAATATATTATTATTATATTGTTATTATTCATGGAGTTATTTGCCAGGACTTCACCGCAAAAGTAGCACTGAGGCTGCGGCGGGTCCGCAGACGTCGAAGTGAATCCATATAAAATATAGTTTTCACTATACTGCCTTGGTTTAGGTTTGGAATCTTTCTTGCGTTTGTCGGCGGGCTCTTTTCCCCCTCCTGGATCCACAGCAACTGGACATTTCAGCCATTTATCCATGTTTACCTGCAGGTAAACAGGTTCCTGCTGTTTGATTTTGGTATGGCTGTGCCACAGGTTACTGTCTCCCCAGGGAAACAAGTCATAGCGCACACGTACCATTTTATTGACGGACTTATGAAATGACTAAGAATATTTTTATTATCGAGGAAATAAATTCTTAATTTTTCCACGTACCTCCTGCAATGTGCTCACGTACCCCCTAGGGGTACGCGTACCCCTGGTTGGGAAACACTGACTTAGGTGATGAGCTGCTATCAGCCGACCCTCCTTGCCCTTCAGCAAACCACGCACTGCAGTGCAATGAGAGTCTGAATATGGAGGGATTTAGATCTTCCTTAATCATTACTGCAATCTGCAGGTGAGTGTGAGTGTGTGTGTGTGTGTGTGTGCGCGCGCGCGCACGCGAGTGTGAGTGTGTGTCAGGCGCAAAGCCCCCTTACCCCAAATAAATTCTGCATTTGTCAAGAGCAAGAGAGGAACTCAGGGATCAAGCTGCTTAATGTATTGATGGTATTAGTCCTAAGTCTGTTAAATTAAGTCACCCGTGGCTGGATTTTGGGGTGTCGCTCCAGTCCATTAACTTCCCACAGGAGAGGTTTTTTTTTTTTCATTTATGAGGGAAGATGCTTTCAAAGCAACCTGCTAAATGGCTGCTCAGCAATGAATATGGAGTGTGTTTGGACTGATGCTTTTCATTGGGGATTCAAAAGATGGAGGGGTGGCTGAGGAAGTGAGAGGAGAGAGAGAAGATAGAAGCCTGCTATTGGGGTCAAGGAAATAACTTTCTCTGAAAAATAATCTCTTCTACCACAAGCAATTTAAATCATTAAGACGTGATGGAGGGCAAGTTTTTTTCACTTCCAGCCTTGATGTATTCACGCTCAGTCACAGAGTGAAGTATCTCTGTTTCATGTACTGATGCTGCAGTGAGGTGAGTTGATGTTCATATTTTAAAGAGCAGCCTAATGTGAAAGTATTGTGTGGAGCTGTGCCAATAAACAGAATGATAATGACACCTTGTGGGAAATTCCCCACCAATTATGAATGGAATAATTACATTTCAAGTTGCAGACTTTTCACATTTCCCCCCCTGTAACCCTTTGCCCTGCCAAACAACTGCATACTTTCCTCCAAGTTGTGACACTCTGGGGATTAGGGAAGGTAATTCTACAAAGACCATGCCTCACGTTCTCCTCTTCATTCTTAAGTGACTGATACGAAAGGGAAGTGGGACCCTGACCCGTTCCTGACTTGGGGAAATTGCTGTGACCTCTCTGCACTTTCGGGAGGAAGCCAGACCTGGCACATACAGGCCAGGGTGCTATGGTAGCCTCTACTGACCCCCTAGGACCTGTGGTAAGCCCACTCCCTTTCAGCCATTTATTCAAACACACACATAGCTCCTGCTGGATGGATAGAGTTACACCTCAGAAGTGATGGCAGCCTCTGTTTTGCATCCTCTCTCCCCATTTGCATCCTGGGAGCAGAGGAATGTCCCAGTCATTAACACCAGCAGCAGGCCCGATACAGGCAGCTAAAAGGTCTGCATTCATGAGTCCTCCTGGAAACCAGATGTGCTGGAGATGTGAGAATATGTGCCTATATGTGTATTTGGTGCATTGAGGGAGATTTTTAAGTGTTCGGGAGCGGCAGATCAGGCCATGTGTGTGTCTGAGCCCCCAGGGCCTCAGCGGTGCACAGGTCACCTCAGGAAAAGTGAAGTGTAGAGGGACACACTCCTACACTGACTCAAGATGTTTTTCTCTGAACGTGACATGAGTCCAGGCAGGGTAGCAACCACACCCAGCCGATAACTGGTGGTTATTCTTTTTATGTATGTCTGAGATGAACCCGATGCAGGGTAATTATAGCAGGACCAGTGAGTTAGTGCGACTCTATCGCACAGGTTTTACGAAACAGAATGAACAATAATGTGAGAAAAAACTACATTTGCAGTAACTAAATATAAATGACCACCAATACATAAAAAGAGCCGTGCTGTATCACGTCAACAAGTTTTCAATTGCTTTTGGTAATCAGGCAGACAGCGGGAACAAACCCACTCCAATGTATTTCATCATACTTATCATATATGTTCATTTCTAACTTCTAACTCGGAAGCAGCATGTCATGCATCGGCTTGTCAACCAGGACATCACTTCTACATACAGTTAGGTAAGCTGGAAAGAGTATATTTAAATATAAGGGATTCTGGCCACTCTGCAGCATAAGCGTATTGTCTCCATGGAGATTCTGTCATCTGATAAAGCCTGGAGGACTGTTTCAACAAATGATGTAAAAAAAACAATGGACCGACCGTGAGAAAACAGAGCAGCGCTTTAGCGGTGACGGGGTCGGAGGAGGACAGTGTTGCTGCTCAACTAGATTACAATCATTACGGTCTGCAGCGACCATCGGCAAGATAATGTTGCATGTTTCAGGCCTTATTATTGTTTCTATCTATGTGCAAATATCCAAAATGCAAACTGGTTGCAATGTTTAATAGAAAATAAATATCTTCATAATTTCGACAGAAAAAACACTGGATTGTATTGCATTCAAAATCAGAAAACGGAATCTTTTCCTCTATTTTTAAATTATAACAGTGGCAGACTTTAGTCAAGTCAACTACCTGGTCACTTTAGGGTTCAGAACTTTTACATTTTTCAACTTATATTGGCCTACATTCATTTTGGGGTAATAACCATGGTACCTGGGAAATACGGCTGAACGCAAGTCACGAAATACACCAGGACATTGTGAAAGACTCTCAACATTTCTGATTAGGGAGAGTTTTAATTCTTGTCTTTAATTCACTTTTCCCACACAAATGCAAGATACCCAAGGCTGCCAACTAATCTTTGTCACCCACCCACAAAAACAACAGCGTTGCCAGAACAAAAACAAAATGAAATGAATACATTACAGAGTCAATTATTTTCCTCCAGTGAGAGCTTTGCTAACTAACACTGGGCAGAACTGTCCCATTTTGAAGTGGTGGTCCACTAAGTGATATCATGCAGCCTGTCCCATTAGTCTGGGTGAAGTAGTCGGTCTATTCCACATCTCAGAGGTCACTGGGGACAGACAGCATTTCTCTCTTACATGGAAGGAATGAACAGGGCCGCAAACTTTGCTGGCAGCCAAAACAGACGCGGCGCTCAGGGCCACACTCGCGCAGCCTGGTCCCTGTCTTCTTCTTTTTCTATCTTTTTTTTTTCCCTTTTTATTTTGCACTGAAAGATCTACATATCTGTCCTCAAATATCCTTTCCCGGAATTGCTGTGAGCCTCAAATTGTCCAAGTGTTAAGCCATTTTCATAAAAACAGCAGCGATGACTTTCGTTAAGGAGAAGCAAAAACCTTCAGCCCATTTAGTTTGGGACAGTCAAATATCTCTCCCAATTTTTATGAACCCGCACATGGAAATGGCTACACCAGAGACAGTTTCATTATTAGTGTGTCTTGCACAGAGCTCCGTGGCAGGATATTGCATAGAGAAGCATATAACAGCGAAGCAATTTGAGTTGGGCAGCTGGGCATGCAAGTATTGTAATTTTCATTTGCTGCATGTCCCGGTACAGTGGGCCGTAGCTCTTCTTGAGGTAATATTTCTTTAAAAATGCTCCGTGCGCTGAAACTGTGGGATACAGAGAAGTGGGTGATGTGACTTCACGTAGCATTTTAGGCAAATTAAAAAGCACTTTGCTGAAGTTCCTACCTTGCATACCTTTGACACATCTTTCAAACCTCGCAAGTGTGAGAATAAGAGAAATTAAAAGTTCTACTGCGGTGGCAAATTACACTTGAAATATTCACCTAGGGGCCTCATTACAGAAAAATATCCAAACTGCTTGTCCTGCCTCCGCTTAGGTTTCAAAGGTAGGAATCATATGACCTTCTCTTTATAGAGGCGCATTTTAAAGCCGTGGGTTCTCCTATCTACAACTCTTCAATACGCGCTCCTCCTCTCATGCCAGTATCACTTACAGCTGCAGTAACCATTAAATCCATGGTATGAGATCGGTGTTATCCAGATAACACTTGCTTGGAAATTTGCTTGAATATTTTCAACAATCTAAACAGAGCATTGATCCATGTTTAAACAGCTCTGCGTGAGAGGCCTATCAAAAAACTGCGGGCTGTTTTTGTCTTGAGAACAATTCAAATGCAGGCTATCTTCTGCTTCTGAACATTTGTGCAGTAAATGCTTCTCTGTTGTCCGCCATCTAAATGGCCATTAGCCGGACTAACCCAATTAGCCGCACAGATCTAACACAGTGTTCTATTGTTCCTTCCATCACAGGAAACAGTAGAGGTTCCCTGCATTCTGATCAAATGTATGGTGATTAATGACTGCGCTCTCACCATGTTGACAGGCTGTAATGGCTCCAAAATTCAGCTCCGAAATGGGGCTACACATATTTGTCTGTATAACTGACACTTGACTGCATAAATTGGGCAATAGCTCCATCACCAGCCTCACTACCTATACCCCCCCCCCCCCAAAAAAAAAGAACAATGAGTGTGATGCTGTCAGACCCACATTCCCTCCATGACATGCCACATCTGTGTATGAGGAAAAAAGACCGGGCTAAAAATATTAGAAACTCAGCAGCAAATTGCTTAAAGGGCATTTTAATTATACGGATGGGCTGTTGAGCATTCACGCTTGACAGGAAAAAGAAACAAATGGTTAATGGCTGAGTGAGGGAGTGCTGCACGCTGATAGCTTGGTGGGACAAGATGGCGTGGAGTGTGAAAAATCTATGAGAAATATATTCAGTCCAAATGTTCTGACCTACCTACAAGCAAGTTTTCTCATACTAGCTCTGGAAGAAGAAGAAGAAGAAGAAGAAGAAGAAGAAGAAGAAGAAGAAGAAGAAGAAGAAGAAGAAGAAGAAGAAGTAAAAGCTCAAAAGTTCGGAGTAAGTTGTTAAAATCTGAGGCAAGTGGGTGAAATGGATTAAATGCACAGCAGGAGAACATGTCTGTGTATATGGGTCATTTTCTTGACCTCAGACATATTTTATTTACTGTTCTGTCTCTACACAACATTTGTGGGCTGCAGCCAAAAGAACATTTTCATTCGAGTAAGAATTCATGAACTCATGAATGTGTGAATACATTCGAAAAAGAAACCATTTTAGGCATTTCGCTTTCAGAGCGTTCAAACGCATTAAAATGTATCAAAGTACAGCAAACTCTGATATAATATCAAACACTGTCCATAGTGTAGGTAGCAGAGAAAAATCCCGATTGAAATAAAAGACAGACAAACAGACGAGCAAAAAGAAAATAAATCTGTCTGACTGGGAGGTTTATTTAAATTATCCCAATTGGGGGAAAAAAAAACAACTCTGAAGCACTTATCGAGCCATAAATCAGTGGCCCCGGAATTAAAAAAAGTAAAAATGAAACAAACACCAAACGTCATGCTGCTTTGAATGTCTGCCGTCTTTCCCCCACACCGCAGGAGTTCAAAAGAAATAATAACTTTGCCCTCACTCATCACCACCCAGAGAAGCGTTAGGGCAGCTCGTAATATTGTTTTTTTTTTTCTTTCCTTTTTTTAATTAGTTACTCTAATCTGATCATTAGGGGCCACAAAAATCAGCAGAGCTATGATACAACAATGAGCCGCAGTCACAGGAGGGATGTAAGAACAGTCACATCTGTCTGGTGACACTTTTCTGTCGTCTCTTCTACATTGTGACCAGAAGGCAAAAACTGGTGTTATTCGAGGAACACGTACAGGAGTGGGGGGGAAAAAAAAAAGATTAGATAGAAGTTCATGAAAACATTCAGGATCTATTCTATCTAGTTTAGCTTCGGGAGATTTTCTGATGTTAATTTGCAGGGCAAAAGGGTTCAAGCCTCCAGACAATAGCTGAGACTTTGGAAGAAATATACCAGGAGGGGAAAAAATGTGAAGGAAGCTGCAGTAGGTGAAGAAGGAAGAGGATGGAAGGTGGATCGGGGTAAAGTGGTGGTGCATGTCCGCTGATGGAGAACAGATGGAGGGAGAAGGGGGTTGTGATTAGCGCTATGTGGGGACTTGGCCTCCGTAGCGCTTAGTGTCTAGTGGTGTTTGGCCCTGAGGCGGCATCCTCAGCACTCATTCCCCTCCTATGGCACCAGAGCCACAGTCAGAGGATCCCAGCATGACTGCCCGTTCTTCCATCCACTCAACAACATCCAGACAATTTCTCGATATTCTCATTCTGGCATAAACAAGACTTCCCACTGGCATGAAGTTGTCCCTGAAGGCATCTCGGGGAGTAGCTGTGATGTCCACCATGCTGGATAAAATTTACCTGGAAATTGTGTTTATCACGCTGTGTTTTTGTCACCTTATTACAGTCAAGATTGCTTTGGTTTTGCATATGTATTTATTTATTTTATGAGTATTATTGCTTTTTTTCTCTCCACACCAGCTCCAGCATTGACCCCCTCTGACAGCTTCAATTCAACCATCACTCAGCGCAGCACAATTTCAGTCAGAGTCTCTGCCGGCCGAATTAGGGTAACTTGAGCTGCTCCAGATTGTAATCAAAGCGAAAATAATGAGTGCAGGACAAAGGCAGATGCTATTACTTGAGCCGACTTAACATTTCTCTCCCTTTGTATGTTTTTTTTCTTACTCCCTTAGAGTCCGGAGAAACACAAACAAACAGCACAACAGAGGGGGGGGGGGGGGTTAAGAGAGAGAAAGTGGAATGAATAAGCAAAGCTGGCAGCAAAAGAATAAAAGAAAGAGAGAGAAAGAGAGTCAGGGCCGAGCAGAGAGGGGTAGAAGGCCTCCACGGCCGCCGACTTGTAAATGAAGTCATCACCTGGGGGGATTCTTCTTACTTAAACAACCAGTGAGCTTCATCGCCGTCACAGAGTATAACTACATGTGTGTGTGGGTGCATGTGTCCTCGTGGGTGTGTAAGCATTTGTGACCTGCTGCCCAACTGACTGCTGCAAGCGGCAGGCCGTCAAAATAAGAAGGCATCTGTTACTACCGAGGTCCTGGCAGAGGCAGAGACAGTTAGTGAGATGAACGGGGAGGGGAAACTGGAGCCAGGGATGAGACCCGTGTTCGATGGCCCACATTTGAGGTTTTCTGATTGTTTTCCTTTGCAATAATAAAAGGAAACTAAATGATTTGTGACTGCAATTTGTAAAGAAAACATGGGGCCTGCTGCAAATTAGGCATGCTGCAGCACTTCCACCTCACTGCCATGTAAAATGGAAGTGGCTTTGGGCACTGACAAGGAGACAGAGAAGGAAATGAGTGAAAAAATAAACATTGAAGTGCTCCCCTTTTTTGGGGTTTCTGTGCCACTTTCCTTTTGTATGTTTAGCTACAGCGAAAAGAAAGTAAATAAAGGAAATTTACCCCGAAAATGCCTTTTAAGAATATAATTCAATGGGATTACCTGTATAAAAGGTTAAATAATACAAAAAATAGAGAAATCAATGTCACCTACAGATCTACGTGGTAGCATTTCACACAAAAGCTGGCAAAAGCTCACTTCTGAATTCTCCCGCTCCCTCTCTCCAGCCCTCTAGTCGTCTCTCTCTGTGAGCTCCTGTCTGACAATACCGCGGTGTGAGCACAGAAGCAGCTGCACTACCAACATAAGAAATTCTGTAAATTTCACACTCTGCTGGTTGCCAAAAAACCCTGGGCCCAGATTCCATGATTTGGCCTCTCGAGTCTCATTCCAATCTTCCCCTTGCCTGCCACCAGCAGAGGACCCTGTTCCTGCAGCATCCCTGTTTGGATGCCCTTCTCACAAAACATCCAGTCAGTGGCTATAGGTTCATTTCACCAGTCACAACCAGCTCACATCGATGGTACGGTGCAATCTGCGTTATGCTCAGAGAATGTAATTACAAGCTGTGATGAAAGGGAAGCAGCAGTAAAAAAAAAAAACTAAAAAAAACCCAAAACAAGAAACCCTCACTCCCAACAAAACAAAACAATTAAATAATCCATTCAAGAGCCAACGTGAGGGAAAGATTCACACGTTTCACCACGTTTGTGAAGAGTTACGAACGGGCTTTAATGGAAGATTTATTATGACTCAAGGCTCTTTATGGGAGACTGTTATATTCACATACATTTTCCTGATGGGCTCTATCTACTAGATTGCCAAGCTGCATTGTTTTCTTTATTGTTTTGTTTCTGGTGATGACATCTCTCTAACAGAAATTATGAACATGTTTTTGCCAAGAAAAACACAGGACCTCCTCTTTAATTCTATCTGGCCTGCATTTACTTTAGAGATGAGGCGTAGGTTGCTGACACTATCAGGGCATTGTTATGCATTTGGATGCTCTAATGCCTACAGGGGGCAGAGGAAATATATTGACGGGAAATACAGGACCAGAGTCAAGCAATTTATAGCTCTTTCTCCTTCCCATATGGGAAAGTGAGCGCGCGTGTGTGTCTGAGTGTGCGGACTGCATGCATCCTCTTTTCTATGCACCACTTTAATGAAATAAACTTTCTTCTACCGAGCTTTGACTTTATTCGCCTGTTTAAGTACTTTCCCAGCGAAAAACCCTCCACACTCAAAGAAACCACTAAACATGGCATTCACTGGGGAGTTTAATAGCTGGTTACATGTTGCATTTACATGCTACGTGACATATTTATTGTTACCACTACACGCATGGAAGAAAATAAAGAAAAACGGGCAACGTGTAGATTCATTTTAAAATCTGATCTCGACCTTAAAGCATCTCTCATTCTACAAACTTAAGTGACATCCGAGCCGCTTTACACTGATATTGCTTAAAGAGACAAAAGCCAGGGAGAAATCTCTGGATTGTCTGCTCTCTCCCGCCTCTGGGAGACACACGGTGATTGTGTTTTGTTGGTCAGTGTACAAACCCTTCTGGTTTCATTTGGATGACGGCAGCATCCTGTGAGGGCAGCCAGCGTGCTTCAATCAGGAGCTGGATTTGTTTTGCAGCATCCCAGTAATTAACTGATTGATAATTTCTGGGTTGGCTCCCCTTAATTATGGGGCTGATTGTAAATGAACATGGTGCTCTAGTAAATTGGAAGCGACCTCAACAAAGTGGGACACCTCTTCCAGATTTCTGCTTAGTCTGGTCACCTCCCATGCGCTGTTGCGACGGGTCCAGTGACGTCAAAGAAATCTTCTCCTGCCTGGACCCCCCTTTATGCTTCACATTAGAATGTGTGTAGAGTTTTCCTTTCTTTGTATGAAATTTGTATTTGAATCACTAAAAATGAACTAAAACAAAGGTTTCACGGTATTTTTCAGAGATTAATATTATATACCAGCATGACAAATGGAGCCACAGCTTAAAGGGCTGTCTTACCAGCTTTTCAAAATAAAAAACAAATCATCTGCAAAAATAAATACAATGAGTATATTTTGATTATGTGTAAACAAATTACCGTCCCACATCTTCAAACTCAACGTGATCGGTTTAGTATTTTCCAAGAGGTGAAAACATTAGCACTGCTTGCTACAACTACTCAGACATCTATTACGGTGTCATTTCTTTTACATTTTAACAGCTTCACATTATAGCCCGACTTGTTTAAAGAGAAGGGGTGTGTGTGTGTGTGTGTGTGTGTGTGTGTGTGTGTGTGTGTGGGGGGGGGTGTCGACAAGTGCTATGCATTGGCGAAATGGTCTGCAGGGATGGCAGGTTGTATAAGAGCCAGACAGATGATTGAAGGAGTTCAAGAGTCATTTCTGCCATGTGGAGGAGTGTTCTGCAGCAGCTGCAATCAAGGCCTTTATGGCAGCCATTACTCCCAGCTGATGGGGAAAGCGGAACCTCCTCATTACGGCTGCCTGACAGGGATCAAGGCCAGTAAAACCCTTCACAACCTCTGATCTAACCATGACCCAGTTGCTCACCTTCCAGTGACATCAACACTACGACACGAAGGAAAAAAAAACAAACAAAGAAGGCATTCTCCGCACACTCCTCTCTCCATCTGATCTCCATAAATGAGAAGCAGCTACATGTGTGTTTGTAATAGCTGCTCACAGAAATATCATTTTCTAAGGAATGAGGCATCTTTTGTTTGGAGATAGCTACAACAGTAAGGCAACAGTGAGCTATGTGCTTTGCAGGATTTCAACAGGTCCTGGAAAGTTACGTGGAAAATCTTTTGATAAACAAAGCTGAGAGGTTTAACCCCCCCCCCCCCAAAAAAAAACAACCAAAAATTCAAAGCAGGATAGTATACATTGAAACACATGTCTGCAATTCCATTGTAAGTCAGTATGAAGTCACAATGGAGTTTTGTTTACTGTACCATCAACATCGGAGCATGCTTTGGCAATCTTTTGCACAAGTGCAGACTGATCAAATCACATAATTTGTTTGCATGCAAAAGTGTTATTCATTTCCAAATGACTCAGTGTTTATTGTGTGAAATAATGAATCAAGAGCAACGGAAGATTTCACTTATCTTTTAAGATGTTACGGTTGACCTGAGCGGAATGAATAGGGTGTTTTGATCGAGTTAGACGGAGTTTACATGATTGTGGCCACATGCCAAAAAGCTAAACCGGCACTTGAATGTAAACCTGCATCTCCTGAAGCCGCTCCCTCATTTAAAAAAAAAAAAAAAAGAAAAAAAAAAAAAAGAAAAGGAAAAAAGTTCCACTGCCTCTCCATTCTATGAGAGACTGAGGAGGCATCCATCACTGTTTTCCACAGCGCTTTACTGCCCCAACTGCTCTCTCAACGTAGAAAGGAGCGTAGAGGGGCAGGGCAGAGGTTTCTGGCCTCTGAACAAATGTACACAGTGAAGTATATTACACATCCATTAAGACACTGTTCACAGCTGAATTGAAGCATTGAAAATATAGTTGTGATTTTTATATGTGTGTGTTTTTTTTTTAGATTAAATAAATACAAGTTTTAGACTTTTAACATTATTTTTTTTTATCATTTTTGGGGTTTTTTATTCTAGATTTTAATATTTTTCTCCCGTGTCACATAAGGTCATATACTTTATATCCCGTGACTAACGAAATAGATGAGGTTTGATTTGAATGATAAAAGAGTGCAAATAAAACAAACATGCCATCCCCCCCCCCCCCCCCCCATAAAAAAATCCCTTTATTTGTTATTCATAACATCAAATCCAGCCAAACACTTATAGGTTAAGTCTCGGTCAACACGCTCTCCTTTCAGCGTTAACAGAATCACCAGTAAATTATACACAAGAACAAGCTTCTACCTAACCCATTAAAAAACCCTCTAACCTGCAGGTCAGGCAGCAGACAGCAATAACAGAATCCACCATCGCACCTTTCCTCGTCATGTCAGCCGAGATAATAAGGGCCTTGGCTGGGGGCATGACATGAACACATTCTGATACTGCTGCGGAACAAAAGTGGGGCCACTGAGCGTCCCTGTCAAGTGCCAAAGAATAGAAATACAGTAGCTGAATAGCCATGTAGCCAAATCCAGCACCAATATGCCCTCAGACAATAGGTGCAGTACTAATCCCCCTTCATGGGGTCTGCATCCCCTGTCATGCCCAGTGGTGAAGCATGCTGAGACGCTGCGTTGGCGACTGACACATCAACAAAGGCGGCGTCCCGGGCCACTGCTAGGCCTGTGTGCTCTGCACGGTTGTGCGTGGAATCTGCATTGGGGGGAATAAAAGAGATGAGCAATGTGTTAAACAATAAGCTGCCTGGGTGCTGAGACCCCCGTCAAGAAGCTCGGTGTGGCCACCCATCAAAACCCTTGAGCCCGGCATTTGAGGCTGACAGACAGCGCAGCCCTTGCCCACCCCCTCTGCAATCCACCCCTATCAGTCTTGTGTCTGGGTTGGGCCTGGCTGGGCCTGCTCTTCTGTCCTCTGCTCTGCTCTGGTGGATCTGACAGCTGTTACCGGGGAAGGTTATTCACTCAACGCATCTCTCCAAACACACACAATGACCCCCGTGGCCCCTGCCTGTCTAGCCAACCAGTTCTTACGCTCTGCGACCGAAAGACAAGGTGGAGAAAATGAGCTGACAGTGTCACTCGTCCGCCACTTGAATTTCACGCTACATATACGCCCCAAGACGGCTCTTTTTCACCCCAAAATTACTGAGCTGGCTGAAATAAAGTGACACTGTTTATATGTTTTTTTCTTTTTCGGAAGCCGGCGGAAAATAGGTCAAACACTACATGGATGAGGTTCAAGTGAAAATGGCTGCTCCTACGGAGGGCGTGTTCATAGGAGAGGAGGGTGCCATAGCACAGAGTAAAGATGGGTGGTGCTCTTACTATACTTACAATGTAAGTCATGATCACTAAAGCCTCCTGATTCAGGACTGCAGGGATGCTTTATTTGCCGATTTAATGAAAATATTGTTGTTAAAATGAATTCTCCTCAAATATACCGAGATCTAAGTCTATTTGAGCAGCGTTAGCAGAAAAAAATGAAGATAGATACTGTTGTCAAAATATTTTACCAAGTCTATCTTCATTTTTTTAGTCATTTCCAGGTTGTGTAGCTCAGTACATTTCAGTTTTGTTTATTTCTAGATTTATTTCTTTAATTTGGACCCTTGACCATCACTGTGTCTGACAAAGTCTCATACCCACCTTCAGGAGATGTTTGTCTTCTAACTTGGATTTCTCGCTCTGATTTCTACGCAAACACATCCTTTTGTCGATTCACTGTGTGAGACTAAAATCTTTTGTTATCATAAAGATGAAAAAAAAACGCAGGGCCAGTTTTCTGTTGCCGTGCTCATGATATTTCTGTGTTTTTCTTTCTTGCTGAAGAATTAACGCAAACCGTTCCGTCCATCCATCCATTTTCTTCTGCTTATCCTGTTAAGGGTCGCGGGGGGGGGGGGGGGGGGGGCGCTGGAGCCTATCCCAGCAGCTTTCGGGCGAGAGGCGGGGTGCAAACAGTCCTGGTATTCTGTTATTTCCCGTATGCTATTCCTAGCCTTGAATGACTCTTAGTGTGGGGCTTCCTTAAATGTCAATCACCTTTAAAAGATATTATCATGCAACAGTATATCTTTGGTCTTTAAGCAACATGATATAGTTTGTTTGTTTGTTAGTTTGAAGAGGCTGTTTTAAAATACAGTAAAAGTCTCAGGGTTCTACTGTGACATAGACAGCAACGTGCTAAAATGCTAAAAAAAAAAACCTAATAGCTAGCATTAAGATAACTAGCAGTAGTTAATATTTTTTAAATACTTTTTCCCTTTTCTCCCCTTTCTTCCTCCATAAAGACCAAATTCTGTTGTTGTGTTTTGTTTTGTTTTTTCACCTCAAATTATGTCTGTACTGAGAATTCAGAGCTGGCCTCTTGTACCTGAAAGCAGCACTTGAAACCAGAGGGAGTTTCCTGAATGGATCAATTGAAATAACATTCAGAGGAGAAATGAAAGAGCCACATCTCAAAAAAAAATCTTAGTTTAAGCTAAAAATGCATCACAATATTGTGGCATTTTAGATTCATATTATTTCCAGATAAGAGATTCTAACGTAGTAGCTGAGCTTTCTGTGCTGTGCTGACGTGTTGTACAGTTTGCTAATTTGAAAATAATGAGGGTAATAAAGTCATACCCACTCATTAATCTCATTTTTCCCAGCTATACAGAGAATGTGTTCAAATGAGTCAGAGATATTAGAAAATCATCCCATTATATCGACAGTAATAAGAAAAAAAATGCCACTGTTGATGAAAGACCTGACTGTATACATATTACTATATACATAATACATACACTTAATGAGCATGCAATTCCCTCGTCTGAGACACATTGTGAGTTAATTATACTGGCTAAATATATATATATATAATATACATTTGTGGAAAACTGTTTATTGTCCTAGAAATACACGCAATGCTGATTTACCCTGCTTCTGCATGTCTTATTTACACTCATATCAAGAGGGCTCCTACTTTATATATGACCTTGTAATACATACATAACATAAAGTCACGCTATTGACCGAACTACTCTGTGACTTGTCAATGAATACTAAATATCAAATATGCTCCCACTACAGAGCCGACAAAGACCTTTTCCTTTGTCTTTTTATATCCATAAATGAAATACACAACTCGTGTCTAGCGGTTCCACATCGGCTTTTCTTAGAGAGCATCGTGAGCACATTCAACGTTACTTCGTACACGTGCCGCCAAATCCAGCACATACCGTCTTACACAAAAACATACATGGGCCTATTCTCAGTCTCACATTGTTCTCCCAGCCTCCAATCCCTGACGGCAAAGCTGTGCTGCCAGTTTACCTTGCCCCAGGACATCCACGGGACAGCCTATCAGCCTTCTCTCCACGTCCAAAGACATGTAGCCCTGTTTATCTCCTAATTGACTCTCAGAGGAAGGCTAAGATTGACAGTGTTGCTCCCACATCACTTAAGTTTCTTTTTTGGCCAGAGCAACCCAGCGTACAGTCACCTGTTAATAATACATCGCAGCAGCAGACTTACTTTTATTGATAAGCGCCACTTCAGCTCACGCTTTAAAATACAGCCAAGAGGAGAGTCATAAGAGGCAAATCACCTTGTCTCTTTTGAGATGATGACTCTTTCGGTCAACTTTTTTCCGCCTTTCTGTCTCTATCTATAATCAGAAGTGTTTTGGGGAGGCTGGAGGGAGTCAACATGTCATGCCAAAAGAAAAAGAAAAAAAAGTCTCCCTCCCCCACCCTCATTCATGATCAAATGAAGCAGCACCCATTTTGTCGAGCGCATAAGCACAATTAGGGGAGGCTGCTGCTGCCAATGGCTGACAGAAGTGTTGAGATAACATATATTGTACAGCGTATTTATTATGCTCTGACGGATGGCAAGACAGACTGGAATTGCCATAACAACTCTAAACAGAAACGACATGATTGATTGAGACTAATTGACAGCATGAGAAAGTAGGAAGGGAAAATTCAACGTGATGTGTTTAATTTTTTTCCCCTTCCCTGCCATTTACTTGTCATCACCTGACAAGAAGCAACTTTCCTTTTGGCAATACATGCTGTGTGTTTGACACCTCGCTAAAAGCCTGGTCTGCCTCTTGTGATGGCAGAGGATGGGCTAAAAAGGCGTCAGGGTTGGAGAACAAGCCAAGATGGCCCTTGTCCTCGTCTGTCGGAGATTATTTCGTGGGTCATGACTGGTGTGCTGGTGGTTTGTCATGCACCACTTGCGGTAATGTCACGAAGGCCACCCTTGCAGAACTTTGGCCAGCTGGGTGCCGTCATGAAGCCTCATCACATCTCAACTAAGCAGTCCATGACTTTTTAAAACCCCCTCGGGGGAGGAGGGGTGTGTGTGTGTGTGTGTGTACAGTATGTGTGTGTGTTTGTGTGTGTTAATAGAGCTGCATTGTTACATGATCAGCGAGGGCGATGGAAAAAAGTTGCATTTGACAATGTGTTCTGAAACAGGTAAACAAATTACTCCCAGCTCCTCCTGGTCGTCAAGATCAGACAGAAAGGGGGGACATCTACTGTTTCATCAAGTATTTGATGAATAAGTAACCTTCACACACGCACAAGAGTGATTCACCTTACCTTTATAGGTTGTTTGATATCCCTGTACTCTTTGTCTTGGCTCCCAATGGTCTTAGGTTGTCTTGCAAGTTTGCAACAAACCCGCCTCTGTCCCCTGTTTTAATTCTTTCAGTGCCACAACAAATGCATCAAAGCCTCTTTCTCTTCCCTATGATACTTGAGTTTGTCAGTAGATGACAAAAACAGGGTGTTTTCTGTTCTGGAATTTCTCTTTGTAGGTATTGTCCTTGCATGAAATCTTCTTAAAAAAAATATAGAAGCTGCACAAGAGAACGATCAAGACCTGGAGACATGACTGCCAGGGCTCCAAACGGCATTAATACTCTTAGCCAGCTTGTTTGAGTTGTGCTCAACTTCAAACATGTGCAGAGAAAGAGGACTCACCTGGGGAGATGAAAGGTTGTCGGCAGCTGAGAGAATCTGATTTCCTCCTTCTTGCATCCATCTCCTTAAGCCATCACTTATTGAGAAAATCCTCCTTACTGCCCAAAGTACTTGAGTTCATTATACGCTAATGATCTGTCTGCTTTTGTCTCGGCGTCCTCTTTGATTACACAAGTAAGGACGCAAACTTCTTTGCACAGAGCAGAGTTGAAATACAGGAGAATTTCTTTTCACTTGTGGCAAAGTCTCCCAGCAGGTAAGATAGCAAGAATAAAGAAGAAGCACATTTTTTAACAAGACCTACAAAGAGCTAAAAGATTTCCCTGCGATTGGGATAAAGTAAAATAAGCTAAGTTAACATGCTGCGTCATTCACTGCAACGAGACATTAGCCTGACCGTCCTTCCTTCACATCTGCTTGTTGTTCCCTCTACTCCACCACGTTGCTACAACGGCATATCGAAAATCTTCTTTTGTGACCCTAAAGTGTGTGTGTTCCAAAAGCAGAGGTGTCCGTTGGAAGGGAAGGTGGGGTGGGGTTGAGGGTGGGGGTGTTATCGCATTCTCTTTTTCAATTTGGAAATTAACTTGACGGCATGACAAATGGACATGATCAGCTGTCGGTCTCTGTAAGACACAAATGTGCTGTATTACAAGCTTCTATGTGAGCTTAGGTCTTCCATTTGGTTTCATGTTTAAAAGAAAAAGGGTAGAAATAAATGCAAGTTATGTGTACAAAGATGCACAAACTCACACAGGACAAAGCAGCTGTTTCTGATTATTTGATAAAAGTACTTCAACACTTCAGCTCCCCCCCCCCCCCCCCCCCCCCCCCCGGTTAGGCCTAATGGCACCAAGGAGTCGACATGTCTAAGTAGAACCTACTGTATATCACTGCGCCGTCTCTCCCCATATCTGTCCCTCCCTCCCCCTCTACTCTCTCCCTCCATCCCTTCAGCCATTAATCTATCCCTCCACCCTTCTTTCCTGAATACCTGATTTGGCTGAGAGCTTTGCACTTCACTGCGCTGCTGCAGCCTTTTCCTGAGACTTGCTGCACTACGAACTTAAGAAAACAAACAGTATGGAATCCAATTATACACACACACGCACACACAGACACACACACTTCAAGAAGCTCTAAAAGCATTGACTTATCTGCAGTAGCTTTCTGTCTAATAGCAAATCTATTATGTCTCATTGATATCTGATTCTAAAGGCCATGCTGTGGCAGGTAGCTGTGTCACCATGGGTGCAACAATAAAGGCCACCCTGAAAACTCCAGGTACCTCATTTAGTAACAGAGTGTTGAAATAATACTGCATCATTGGATCCAGACCATGACAGTGAAATGCATCAGATATCATCTTTGGAAGGCTGCTTCTTCTTTTTTTGTTTTTTTTTGTTGAGAGCATTAACACAAAATAAACACTAAAAATAATCCCTTCCTGGAAAAGCAACCAGCCCTGCTACTGATATTTACAAAGTTCAAAATAATAACAATGCTAATGTCAATAGAAACACAATAATGTCCCAATCTGATTACCTCAGCCAGTGTGTGTATGGGGAATAGAAAATTAAATTTGAAATTTGAGAACTTGCCTCTGTCTGTAATGTATTACGGTGGGGGTTGGGTGGCGGAGGTGGGTTGGAATCTAATAAACCCGCCAAAAATTTTTAAAATGCATATTGGCCCGAGATAAGGTGGAGACTGTGCTTTTTCTAAAGTAATTATGAGATTTTATTCATTTCTGTCATTAGTCAAACTGACAGCTGGTCCCTGCAGGCTGGACTGGTCCCACTCTCCTCTTCTGCTCACCTATCTGGGAAAGGAGCTCCATAATAAATGTTTACAACACACAGGTAACAGAGTAAATATTGGATTCATCAATTATGGAGGTAAGGGAACTGGCAATCAAATCCCCTGATTATTGTTACCGGTGGGGCAACATGAACCCTGACAGTGCCTGGTGGTCACACATGACACACACACACACACACACACACACACATTTGCGCACACACAAGCATACAAACACACACTGAACTTGTATTTTTGTGGTCATTTTCTGTCTCACCCACACCAGATAGGGTGGAAAAAGAGCTTGTATACATTGTGTTGGCCGGGAAGCAGAGTGAGAGATAATGGCAGAGAGGAAACAAGGGAGACAGAGAGAAAAATATTGAAATTGTCATCAAGGGCAGTGGCTCTCAAAGTAAAGGTTAGTAAAAATGTCTATGTTTCCATTTCCAAAATAAATATATCACTTTGACTGTGGGGAGGCAAGCAATGACGACTTTCAAAATAAATGACAAACAAGGGGCTTGGGTTCCTTTGTCATAGGTGATGTGGTCCTTTGTTATAAAACTTGATCAATGAGACAGAGAAATAGCTTGTGTTGCTGCAGTTAGTGGCTCAGCAAGAGCGTGCTTTTTCTTTTGCTTTATAGTGGTCTTCATTTGTGTGGCATTCAGAGAGAACCGCATGCTTATCGGCGTGGTGACTTGGACTCCTTTCTCTAACGTTGTGCTGGAGTCAGAGCCTATTGTGTTTTGACAGCACCTCTCTCCCGCTATTACATATTTTTGGACAGCAGGACTCTGGGCTCAGGGATAGCAATCTGACACCATGTCCCAATTTCCACCCCCGCCCAAAAAAACATCCTCATTACAGCAAAGGATTGCTGATGGGGTTTTGAAACTACACGTTTATTCAGGCTGGATGGGGACACTTGTACAGAGAATGCTTCCCTGTCTCTTTTTGCTTGGTCAATTAAAATGTTCCAGTATGAGCAAGACCTGCAGGTGCTTACAGACTCTAATAGCAATTGTACTTCTTTTTTTTGTTTCTTTTGCTGCTCAAACACAATGAACATGTCTTGCAGATTTTGCAGGCTCTGTGTCCCCTGATATCCGTTTTGGCCTCTGAAGGAAGCTGATTGGAGTCGGGAGCCGAGCAGGTGCCGGCAGTATGTAAACCTTATCGTTGTATTCCTCCACTGTTGGAGCCTTGATATCGGACGGCTGCTACTCTATTCACAACACAGCTGAATACAAGAGGGGGGTCATTAACATGTAATTACTAACAACCACATATTCTCTCTCTCTCTCTCTCTCTCTCTCTCTCTCTCTCTCTCTCTCACACACACACACACACGCGAGCGCGCACGCTCACACACTGGCAGCACTGCAGCATATACTACCCCTGCTACCCACTAACAACCCCCTCCCAGAGGGACCAATCTATGTTTTTATGTTGAACAGCTGTTACCTACTGCACATGCATGGCACAGTCTACATGCAAACTAGTCAGAGCAGCAAAATTACGCTGCACTGTAGCTATAGGTTGATGTCACCTAAAAAAAAAGAGGAATGGTTAGATTCATCCAAGTTTCAAAAAAGAAAAAGAGTTTTGGTCAAATGTGCAAGTTAACTGGAGAAAGCCAGCGAATAGCCATAATGACTCCATATTAGAGCTGTGGGACAGCTGTGCCTCAGACATTGAATGTGCTAAGCTGCCACAGGCTGGGAACACACACTCTCACACATGCATGCATAGCAAGCTAATAAATTGCCCTAACGCACTTTGGCAGCAGAGCAACCCACCACAACCACATCCCCCGCACCCGCAACCAGTCTAAGTCCTAATTTAGCCGAGTTTTGTGAGACATAGCCTCTCCTCCATGCGGGCAAGCAAGGAAGGAAGCAAAGAGCTGGAAAGAGAAAAGAAAAATGTCATATAGGTTAGAAGGATCTGGAAGTTCCATTATGATTTTTGCACAACAAAACTAAAAAGATCAGTCTCAAAGAAGCGAGAGGACCTCAAAAGGGAGAGTAAAAGCATGACGTATAGACTGCGCATTACTTTACAAATTTATTTCACCTGCCAGGAGCTTAGCCAAGTCAACTCTTATACATTTGTCTTTCTTCATTTAGACAACTCTGCAAAATGGAAAGAATGAAAAGCATTGCATGGTATATAAACAATAAGAGAAACTGGCAGTCTTTCAAGGAATTTTACTTCAACATGCAAGTAGCCAGATGGCTGATGTTTATCAAATTCAAGGCAGCAGTGACCTCAGGCTGCCCCTTGAGCCAGGCACTGTTTAGTGGCCAGCAGATAAGCGTGTTGTTGTGCAGGTCGGCTACAGGGTAAAACGTTCCTTTTACCCCCACAGTGGGGGTAAAAGGTTTTGTTATTAGAAGGTGCTCTGTGTGTCGGTGTGAATATCAATAGCTAATTTAATAATATTAAATAAAATGACACTTGACTGCAAAATGAATTTATTGGCATCTATTAAATACCTCTGGTCGTGAGAAAGTTTTTCATTACAAGTTTGAGAAATTATTCATGTGACCCAAAAGACAAAGCCTCAATTTTCAAAGCCTCAAATTTTCTCTGAATAGTTTGCAAAGTTTGGTAGTTATTATTCATTTTCTTATACATTTAATATTCATCTTTTTGTGCCAATGATTGACTGACTAATTGAATAAATGAGGGTCAACGAAAGGGGCTTTTATTTTGAAATCAGGTTGAATAGGGGACACGCTGCGCATGAAATGCTGTGTTCATGTGTTTGTAGGATGTCTTTTGACCATGTTATGAGCATGCTAGAAGACATGTGATGTCAACTGTTGGAGGTTCTGTGGACACGTCCGCAATCCCGCCACTTAGTTGCACCTGCATTTTACGAACTGCACATGCACTGGTGAGCGCTTCCTCCTGCGCGTGTCCTCCAAGTTGATGCCTTAATCTTGCATGAAAACAAGTCTGATTCCTCCGTGGTAAAGGTTCATCTGTTTGAGAGTACACTTCAACATTTAGCCTCCTTCTTGCTGTATACCACCGCCTTCCTGATCCCTCCCCAAGAGTTCTGCGTCAAACTTCAAGTCTTGTTGCAATGAATCGTAAAAATTGGAAAAAGTGGTCATCCTGTTGGACAGTTTATCCTGACACTGATAAGTGTTGTACACAGAAAAAGCGAAAGCAGACAGCCCTATTTCAACCAGTCAAACTGTGTTTCCAGAGAGATACTGTAAGGTTTGTTCGAGGCAGGTGGACCCAAATGCAGAGACTCCAGCAGCTGCAGGCAGGGAGGAAAGGGAATGGATTAAACAAGGAACTTCAGAGTCCACGATAAGTGTAAAGTTAAAAGTCCACAACAAAATATCAAATAGCAAATAATTTACATTAATTTTTCAGGCTATATTTGCTGCCACACTCCTGGATTCACTACAAGAATTTATAAAATTCCCTAAAAACTGTGAGGTACTACTGTGAATTAATACAACCTTTGGGTAATTCAGGGAGTAACGGCACATGTGAGAGATCAGTTAAGTGGAACCTTTGGGACCTGAAAGTCATCAGCAGTCTTAAATGCAACCCAAACAACATTTACAAGGTTTGACACTGGCTCTGCAGCTGTGACGTCACTTGACATCATTAGACGGGAGCAGAGCGGCGTAGTGAGAGGTATTAACCCCTGGAGATGTAAAAATGAAAGCAAAACTGCTGAGGCATAGTGCTACCCTGAACGCAACATGCCCGAGTTAAGATTCCTTTTTCATTTTTCTCTCAGTTTCCCATTCTCTCTCTCACTCTTTCACACATACACTCACAAGGACCTTTGTTTAGTATGGTAAGGTAGGGTGACTGTGCTCAGGGGGACATTTTAACTAAATTGTAAATGGCCTCAGTGCAGCTGTTGCAGTCTGAAAGACTTAGCAGAAAAAGGAGGTCATTGAATCACCCCTCATTCTTCAGCATTGACAGTCTCTGAAAGGCGATGTGGAAGAGGTCCATTCTCTTGAGACTTCAGTTTTGACAGACTCGTTAGAAAGCGCACACACCACTTCTCTGTATGTTTCATTTATATGCCTTCACCTCAGCGCTGGCCGTGGTGTCGATAAGAACTTAACAAAGTCATGTCAAATGTCAAGCCATAGAACTAGATTGAGGGATTATATTAAAGCTGACTGTGAAAAATGGAATTATGAAGCTTGAACTGACTTGTACATGCACATGACACAGACAGACAGACATACACACATGCCCACACGCATGCACACACACAAACACACACACACACGCACACACACACACACACACACACACACACACACACATATTTTATTCCCTTCCTTTATTTTAAGTGACAGCTGGGTAAGTAACACCACCAGGAGCGTGGACGCCACGATGAGATCCAGACCTCATGGGCACCATCATGTCTAATAAGTTTATCATTAATTGCAGCCTTTGGGGACATTCGTTCTTGAAATAATTAGTCTTGGACAACTCAGGGCTCAGCAAAAGTGAGGAAACACAACTCACTTAGCAAGCTGCTGTGGCTTGTCCCTAATTATGTGTCGTTTCTTAACTTAACGTTGCTCTGCAGACATAACTGTCTGGGTTCAACATCATCAATCTGCCCGTTTGCTTGCCATTGTAAAAGCCCTGGAGATCACAGCAGCTCCGCAGGCAACATTATCATAGCATTTGATTACGTGAGAATTGTTAAATCTTTTGAAAATACCAGCAAACAGACAGAGAACAGACAAAGGGCCCATTGACCACAGCCATGTAAGTAAAATATGTGGCATTTCCTGTCACAAAAACCGTGTTTTTCTTTGTTATACAATAAAAATAGTAGAAAGAAACTGACTTAGTTCCAAACAAGTCTAACAACTGAGAAGGAAACACATCTGAAGATTAACAACCCATTTTGTTAGCAGCTGTTCAGGCACAACAGCACCGAGATACAAAGCCTAAAGCTGGATGGCATTTAAAAACAGGATTTTTTCTTTCTCTAGACAATTTCTCCTAAACAAAAAAATACCTAATGTTTTTTTATTTATTTTCTTCCTCATACTTCTTAGATTCCTGAGACATAACCTTCCTTTTGTCATCAAATTCAATGGTTTTAAATGCTCTTTCATTTTTTTCCCTCACCACACTGACTTTTATTTTTATGAAAAAAAGGACCTCTTCCTTTTTTCAGTTTCATCTGGGTATGGATTCATATCAACTGCGATGCTAGATCTCTAAAACCTATTAATATTATTATTATTATTATTAGTGTTATTGTTAAATTTTGATGCTGGGTTTGGTATTGTGAGTAAATCCCATACTTAAAGAGCTGCCGATAAACAAATAAACAAGTAAATAAATAAGTACATACATAAATGTATAGCACATCCAATTTATCTTAATTGTTTCTTGAGTTTGCTTCTCATGCAAACAGATGAGAGGAGAAGAGTCAATTGCTACGGTAACTCCTTTAATGTTGTGAAACCTTCCCGAACGGTGGAGAAGTCAAGCAGCTCATTAAGTATTATGACCTCTTCTCGCAGTACTCATGTACTGGAAGTCATAGAAGAATACACTGTCTCTTGCCCACCGATTGCATCAAGTTCACGTGCAGCCTCCTTTACATTTGCACTCAAGGGCACATATACCGCCACATTCACGACTGCTCCTGTGACATAGAGAAGTGTTCAAGTTCTCCATGTGCGGTCAACAAAGTTTTAAAACCACCTCAGGGTCACGATACCATGTTTTGTTGCACTAAACAACCAAGCCGCACCCTTGTTGCTTAGTGAGGCCACTCTGCGGCAAACTGGATTGAAACATTTTAGTTTGCCTCTTTTGATGTAGAGAAGCAGCCGTCCACCAAACTGCGCCGAGAAGCCCTTATAAGAGCAATTTACATGAACCATTGTGATAGAACTGCAGTTGGCCACACCCCCGTGTCCTGTCGCAGAACCTTGATTCCATTTGATGTATCTGTATGACCCCAGATCTTTTCATGTTTTACTCTTCCCTGTAGATCCATTTTGTTTGGAGTTGATAATGCCCCCCCCCCAATTTAATTTTGATTCCTAAAACATATTTCGCAGGCAGTAATAGGCGGTGCAGCGGTTAGAGCCGTGGCCTCACAGCAAGAAAGATCTCACTCTGCTCCTGCAGGCCAGCTGGGGCCTTTCTGTCAGGAGTCAACATGTCCTCCCTGTTTCTGACTCTGGCTTCCTCCCACAAAACCAAAAACACAGGTTAGGTTAAATGTACATAGAAAATTGCCCACAGGCGTGTCTCATTTATATCTCAACACATTTTCTCATGTGCCTCTTGATCGATTGCCTCCAATGTATTTACCAGACATCCGAGTCATTTATTTCTGATCAGACAAAGAAAAAAAGCCTCAAACATCTAGCCTCTGATCTCCAAGTTCATGATTGTAAAAAAAATTACCACCAACAATGCTGGGGGGGGGGGCAGCAGTTTGCAGGCCTGTACACAGGAGAGGCATTCTTATCATGATCAATCCTGATGATACACATAGAGGCAAAGAGAAAGCAGGCAGCCAAATTCAAAGAGGAAAAGGTAGCAAACTCTACAGCAGCGGCTTTGTTGGCCTTCAGTCCCCATTTAAGATTAATTTGTCAAGGGCTTTCCGTTGGTTTTGTAGCTGGCCTTACACTGTTTTGCTTGGACCAGCAGCTGCAGTAACCAGCACCCCCCCCCACCACCACCTTAAAAAAAAGGGTGTCAAGTAGCACTTTGAAAAGTGAAGCTCAACAGAGACTTACTGTAGCGAGATAGCTAATTTGATATTGTTTTTGTTAGGATTTGACACAACGCTAAGTAGTCCAGGAGACTCCAGGGATCATTGGTAAGGTTTCTAGCACTGTGCCGGATGAAGCTCGAGAGAGTTTACTGCATAAAGTTTTGATCTTAAAACTATCATTAAAGCTGCGGTTAGGTCATGTGCTATATCTATATAGAACCATCAGCACTGATGGCCAAATGTCATCATTAGGAGACACTGAGTTATTATAGAGCACCCATGAGGCCATGTTTTTAACAGCAAGTTTTGACATTTGCGTAAAAAAACATCCACCCTTACTGGAGGAGCAGAGTATTTCCGAGTTCAACAGCAGGCACATACAAAAAAAAAACAAAAACAACCTCAGCAGAAGCAAGAGGTTCAAGGAGAGAATAAAACAGATAGAAAAGATAGAAAGTCAAGCGAGTCATATGTGAAAGCTTCCTTCATTTCTCAACTCTTCAACACAACCACTTGGGGCGATCGCCTGCTGAATTCGTGCTCAGTCAACTTCGGATCGGCAGTCACGTCCGTCCTTTAAAAAAAAACACCACGCCAAACATGGCTATCAGCTTTTCTTCGGCTGCTGTCTATCAATGTCATACCAGATCAACAATGCAGAACCCTTTCTGACTCTCTGCTCCCCTGCTGCACAACTGCAACCCTTCCACCTCTACATCCCATCGCTCTCTGCACATGATCAGAGCCTTGTCAAGGCCGGGTTGTGAACTCAGGTGCAGTGTAGTGTTTATTTGTTTAACAGGCGCTCAGATCAAGATAAGTATTCTTCTAAAAATAAGGCTGCACCGTCTAGAATCAGATTGTACCTTGTGCTGCAATTTAAAGTTTTATTTTGAGAGGGATCAACGATAAGGAGGGTCAAAATTTTAATAATATAAGCAATTATATGAATCACCTAAGTGAAAAACATCCCCAAACCTCTCTTTCCTTCACAGGAATGTAGGTCTAGATGTTTTAATTCCCTCGGCAGGCAGGTTCTTTCCTGGGTCATGATTGTCAGAGGGGGTGTAGTGGATGGCAGACTATTCACAGGGGTCATCAGGTGGGTGCCACCTTTATTGATGTTTCATTGATTTACGCCTCTTACATTTCCAGTGGGCTCGATCATGCATCCTAGTATCCTGGGTGCACCCGCTCTGTGCCTACTCCACCGAAGGTCCCTGCTTTTCTCATCCATAACCAGCTGCTGCTTCGTTCGGTTGCTTCAGAGAGACGTTCTCACCATCGTGCCTGACCTTAGACTCCCAAACCATTCAGCAGCCTCACTCGAGACACAAGAAGAATTCCTCTGCATAATCTACAGAACTTTCATCCATGTTTGCCTCAAATATGTATGTCACCTCATCCTCCTGAGAACTGTGAAAATCTGTGATTGCTTTTTGCAGGTTGTTCAAGTATAAGACTTTTAGCAAGGTCAACAACATGATCTCATACTGTGTAAGGTGAAGAGGCAGAAGAACCACATGAGCAAATTGGATTGAAGATAACCAGAGTTTAAGGTTTCCTGGCAGAAAGGTTTACATCGCTTTACTGGTTTCTTCCAAACTACTCGACAGAATTTTGGAGCATCCAGTGTTGCATCAGTGAAGATCTTCAAGGTGTCCTGTGGTGGGTTTGTTGGGAGGCCCTTGGCTAGCAGAAGACAAGGTTTCAACATCATATTGCTCAAATATTTTCTAAGAAAGTTGCTGTCAGTCTCATTGGTATCAGCCAAAGTGTTGTCAGAGAAGATTTTAACATAAATCAGTGTTCTGCAGATGAAATAAACTTCCCTTGAAACCAAGGTGGACACTTTTAGATGATTATTCCAAGAAACCTAACAGACATCAACAAACACGTTCAGCCAATGAGAAAATGGCTCTGGTCTCGGTGTTCCACTTGAAGCGCGCTTGGGATTTATGTGGCCAGCGATAACAAAGAAGTTGTTTACTCAGACCACAATCTGTTGGCCCGTGATGGAACTTAGTGCTGCAGCTGTACAACTACGCATTTTGGGTGGAGCAATGCAGCCAGTCAGCCCTACTTTGTCCTTTTACAAGTCTTTATACTTGTGTCTGTCTCTGGTCTTCCCCTCCCTGGTCCACCAGCTTGTCTTTGTGGTGTTTTAACATTTCTCTTGATTAGTCCTGCATCATCTCATCTAATGTCTTCGAGAGTTTCAAGTGAAAAGAGGTGGGATTGCTGTCAAAGTGACTTAGAACGCTTTAGTGGGAAGCATTCATTAGGTAAGTTATAATCAGGGTTACACAATATTTTTCCTTTTTCCTTGCCAGTATCTGATATACCAGCGCACTCTAATTCATTTAGCTAATAATGATAATTTCTTTTTAAAGCCAGTATCAGTGGATACCGATCATTTAGTGCACATAATGAGACATAGATGCGTGTTTCGAAAAAAGTAAAAAGAAGAAAGTACCTTCTTAAATGTACTTGTTTTCTTTGACCATCATTTGCTCAAAAAGACATGTTTTTAAGTCAGTATCATAGAAAAAACAGAGAGGCACAAGTTTTTAACACTCAAAAAACCAGAACCAGAAAATATTTGGCGACTGCGTGAGAAGAATGACTGCATGTGCGTACAGGGTAACAAACACTACAGCGAGGTAACTGTGGATACGGATAATAAGATGTGGCTGACCTTTTTTTTCTGAGCAACAGCAAACAGATTTTCACATTCACTGGAAGAAGATTTGAATCAAAACATAATTCATACTTTTTTGAATCGCTGCACTCGCCAAGAAACTCAGGTACTTAATTCAAATGAGATTCAAATCTAACAGCCTTTCACCTTCGATGGGTCAGTGCGATGCACATAATTCTGTTATGAGAACATTTCTCTTGTCATATAGGAAAAGACAAACAAATCCAGATCGCCCACTTTAAAGGCAGCACTGTCAGCCTTACCAAAATGTAGACATGACACAAACTTCTTCACCTGTTTCTGCGATTCCCACTTGAAAATGCGGTTGATTTATTTACGCTCTGGTCTATTCATGTTCTCCCCCTCACCAGACTGAAATATCTTGACACACAATGCTTTTTCACTAAACATTTCCCATCCAGTCTTAGGATGGAAATGTAATTAATTTGTTGTAACCTTGACCCTTCAGTCTTGGCAGGTTTTGTTTTTTTGGTTTTTTTTTGAGCAATAAAGGAATACAAAAAATAAAAATTAAAAAATAAAAACTAATTAAAAGATTGTCCATGCCATCCATTTCTATCCACAATAACCACATTACAAATATGAACACGAGCTCTAAGAAAGAAAATCACTTGCTGAGATGAATTTGTTTACTGCTGAAAATATAGGAATCCTTTAAGTACTAAACTGGTTGAAAATATAGCAAAAGCACAGCAGTTTAAAGGTACCACTCTCATAACAGAGTTATTTAATGTTGGTTTGCCTTGTTTTTAATATCCAGCGACACTCGCCGATCATCACCGGTGCAGGTGAGTAAGAGCTGGAGTGATGAAATATGACAGCAAGGGAATGTGGAGAGTGCCACAAGAAATCCCTCAATTGTAGTGTTTATCCCTCACACACACACACACACACACACACACACACACACACACACACACACACACACACACACACACACACACAGAGTTAACGAAAATGTAACAAAAAATCACGAGGACACCAGCTTGAACTGTTGGAACCTCGTCTGTCATTGTCCACTTTGCTGCAAATGTCAGCTTCGGTGTCACAGTCTAAACTGCTTTTATTGACAAGGTGATTTGGATTTCAGACTTACACTGTGAGAGACAAGTCTCTCGTCTGGGTAGTGAAAAGTCATTTTGCTCTCCTTGATAACATGAGAACCCAAACACTCATATCAAAGTTGAAATTGGCAGCAGGGAATAAAAGGGCCATCACCGTGACCCTCACGCCCCCTCCGCTATCTCCCACTTTACAGCAACATCTCTCAGTTTCACTCTCATAAAATATGGGCTCCATCATCACCAAGGACGACAGGCCAATATGTTGGACGCCACTCTCACCGGAGAGAAGCACCGGTGCCTCAATGACCCATAACAATACCTTGCGAAAACACTAAAATCTGAAGGGACGGTGCTTTTGAGAGGAGCTGACTCTCTTCAAAGCTCTTATAACACTTTTACATTAAATCTCAGCCTGAGTGTCAGATGAGCTTCCAGTCCTCTCCTGACACAGAGAGAGCGCGCAGACAAGAATACAACGGGGAGTGAGGGAGACTATAGGTGACACAAAGGAAGAAAACTAGAAATGCCGACTCATACTTGAATGTGTGTACTGCCAACAGTTTAGATCCTGTCTGAGTCCGTGAAACATGCAGGGAAGGAATTTAATAAAACCAATCACATGTCTGTTCCTGAGTGATGGGGTTGAATTAAAGTCACAGAAAGATTTCTGCAGAACATTATGATGTCACAGTGAAGTTGAACTTTGAGCTTTTGCACATCAGTAGTCATCATTTTATCCTTTTACACATTCATGGGATTTTTTTTTTTTTGCAGCATAATCGTACAGACTCTCATTGTTAGGTCACTCTAGTTAGAATTCTGTGTGACTCATTTTCTGAAGTCACATCAAATATGTGACTGATTTAAAAAAAAAAAAATCGTCATGAAATCAGATTTTTTTTTTTCCTAACATAACTTCAGATCAAACATCAGACTGTCCAAAACTGCTCACCAAAGGAAACAACAAAGTCTCAGTCCTGTATTTTGCATTCATTCCATTTACACACCTAATTTCAGTACATAGCTGTACACAAAAAAATAATGTGTTGGTATATGACGTGTTTTCACAGTGTGTGGAGGAAAGAAGTCACATGAGATTTTAAAAAGAAAAACACAAGTACCGATTCATTGTTTTTTTTTTTCAATTTCATACTTACAAGTAGGAATTCCCCATATTGTCTAACTTACAATTAAATATTTGTTTGTGATATTTAGTTTTTGTCAATGACAGGCCACAGCATGTGGGAGTCCTTTTAAGCGACTTGCTGGTCCAGAGCCTCTCCATTATGTAACTGTCTCATCCAATATGATGCACAAAGTGTTCCTTTGGTTTTTGTTTCAAATTCACAATTGAAACCAGTTACTGAAAATAGAACTTTTTCTTTTTTTTTTTAAATTGTTGATCAATTAGTGCTCACATCAGTGTGATTTGCTTTTCCCAGACAGGATATGAAGTCAGACCAAGTAGATGCGCAAAACTACAACTCTACTTTTAAGTAGCGCCATCTAATGGTGAAATATTCGCGATCTGAAACTGCGCAAATGACACAAGGTTCCTTACTGATTCCATGGGAAACTTTGGACCTCGATCACAAGTCACCAAAATGTAATCTGGACACAACGATATACGGTGTTCGAGGGAACGAGATGAACAAACCAACATGACGCCTCCAGATTTAAAAATATCTAAAGAAGTGAAACTAGCAGCTATTTCCATTTTTCAAGAACACTGGCAAACTCCAGCATCTCTACTAAATAAGACTTTTGCCTCCCGGCCATTCTCAGGTGAAAGCATTCTACCCATGCCCTTTTGCTTTGACAGGAAAGGAACAGCATGTTACTTTACGCTTAATTGCAACTGTCAGCAGCTAACATCAGTTCTGAAAGAACAGTAATGTGACATGACTACAAAATACACTCCTTTCTCCCCATCTTTTGAAGGACATCTGTTAGGCCCATTAACATACTGTACTGTAAGCAGTGGAGCCCGGCCAGCGAGTGGGAGCGCGGTAGCAGCAGTGCCACCCATGAAAAAGCACACACACAAAAAAAAAATAAAACGCAAAACAAACAAAATATATTGCCTGCGCTGACGAGGACTGGTAGGAGCACAGAGAAGTATGTGTAATAGTTAATGGCATGTCACTGACGGGGAGGAGAGGTCAGACCAAACAACTGCACAGGGAAGCTTACCACCGCACCGTAAACACACTCCCCTTACAACAAAGCCGGGTGTATGTCATCATTTTAGAGGGTGAGGAATAAATTCACCGGTGGCCAGAATGCCCATAGCTGGGCCCGGTCTAAACAGCTCAGTGAATCCATAAATAAAACCTGCTGGCTTGTCTTTTTTTTGTTGTTGTTCCTTTCATCAACCAACTGCGTTGTGTGTGTGTGTGTGTGCGTGCGTGTGTATCTTGCCTTAGAAAAAAAAGAACAGCAAAGAGAAAAAAAGATGAATAAAAGAGAACGTGGATCCAACTTATTCCCCCCGCTGCTACATCATTAACTACTAGACGGGTAAACAGGGGATGCACCTCGATTTTCTCAGGTGAATACTTAAAACAGAAGGTTAAAAAAAAAAAGGGAGCAGAATTCAAGAATTTTGGTGTCAAACATTGAACAACTCAAGACATTTAATGCCTCACCCTTTGTGGAGTGAGGCGAGTGAAGGGTAACAGGAAAGAGCAGTGGCCAGCGTATTTACCCCGATTTCCAAAGGTTCCCTAGTTAGCTCCTCCGATGATGTCAAATGACAAAATTATGTGCTAAGCCAAGAAGCTGAAGACCTCATATGACTGCTTAAGCATTTTAACAATGGCTCTCCATCTGTGGGGTAGCACTCATTAGCACATTTGCTTTCACAGAGACAAGAAGAATGTGATGAGAGATCCCGAAGACTGGAAGAGAGAGGGAGAGTGTGACTTTTGTCTACAAAAGATGGATGAAACATCAACCCTTAAGAAAGTACCACAAGTTCTATAAGGAAGATTTAAAGCAAGATGACGGTGCCAGAGTAAGAGAATCAGATAAAAGGAAAAAAAAAAAGAGGGGCTGACTTTCATGAATGTATTTCATCTTTAAAGGGAAGATTTGTGATTAAAGAGGTGTTAAGTGTGGTGGCAACCTTGTCATCAACTCTCTGAAACTTAATCAACAGCTCGGCTCTAACCTGTTGTTGCTTTACTTTAATGTCGCATCTTCATTTCCTGATTGTCCCAACTGGCAACTCAAAACTGCTGCCAGTGATTTAATCACAAGTGAAAGTTTCCAAATAAAGACTGCAGCTTCCTCTGGGTGTGACTCGTAATAGATGATTGATACATGTATTTAGTTACACTGGATGGCAGATGAGATGTGTGTCAAATCAACTCAACTGTTGTCTACAAGTACGTTAAGTGACAACAAAAACTAGGTCTGCAGAGTGCACCATAGTTTCCTCTGCTCTAGGTATTAATGGCCACTAGAGGGCATCCCCCAATTGAACGTGCCGAAAATATAATGCATGGACACTGTTCTCATTCACTCTTCGTATTTATATACTTAAGAAGAGTAACGCACGATAATTCGTAAACAAAACTCGCATTAGCGTGGGCCAGGAGAGAGACCTCAGGACATCTATGGATGTTTTTTTTAATCAATTAATTTATTTATTTATACGTGCAAAGTGCAATCCTAAATGTAGATAATTGAAAGGACCAGAAATCAGTGCCATGTCTTACTTCTTGCTCAAAGCTGACGGAACAGTTACTGAACTGCTGTAGGCGGACTACTTGAGCACACAATCATCTTTTTATGGAATATTTTTGATGTTTAGCTCAGGCAGAGATCTGAGGCACTAAAACCGAGTGCATACCTTTGGCCTTTCACATTACCTGACATTTACAGTCAGTGAGACTGAACTGTTTGCTTAAACATCTTGAAACTGATAGGTGGGCAGTGATTCTTTTCTTGATAGCTCTCTTGCCACAGCAGTGAAACTGTCTGCTGGTTACTCAAGGTCATCTGGCCTCAGTTCAAAGCCACACAGATAGAGGAGAGTCTCTTCCAGCACGTCTGTACTGGACACTGGGGAACGGTCATGTCGTATGAACAACGACGCTGGACAAGAAGCAGCTCCCAAGTCCACTCAGAAAAATGTGGTACACACTGAAGTGTATTGTGCTGTGGCAATTTTGGTCTGCAGAAAACAGATGATTTGATTGATGATTTAAGTTCATATTTACAGATTGAACATTTCATGGTAGAGCATGAGATCGCGTTATAATTAAGGCGATTCTGAGGATACCTTACGATTTTAAATTAATTGCACCACAGTCGTTCTATCCTTCTTGGTGCCTTTGGGAAACTCAATGTCCCATGTGTTCTTGTATTATTACTTTGAGTTTATCAAATGAACAGGCAGATGTTCTTTTTTAATATGACTCTCAAGTTAAATTATTCATTTTCTGAAAGTTTTGTTCAAAAACGATTTCACTTGTACATTCTCTGAGTCTCTGATGTCACTTTTTCACTGGGTAAAACCCCGCTAACACTCATTAAGGTCTGGCTTGGGAGGCAACATCTCTGACCTAAACTCAATCCCTCAACGGCATCGTTCAGTCAGTTTGTGAAACAAAATGGGGTGTGTGTGTGTGTCTGTGTGTGTGAACACATACAAACATAGTTGCTGTCCTGCACGCTTCTTTTCCTACAGCCACCAAAGATTATACATAAGTCCGTGACCCTAAATTCCTTCTCTTCCTCTTCACTTCTATCTGGCGCGGTACCTGTGTTCACCACTTCAAACGTGATGCACCACAGGAAAAAAACACAGCAAGAAAGCAACTCCTCTACTTGCATTGGGAACAGGATCAGTCGGCTTCTATTAGCAGGTATACCCAGGTTTAAAAATCCCTGCATGTACGCAGGTGTGTGCAGTGGGAAAAGGGTATTACAGTGTAGATGAGTCACACCAATGTGAAGAATATGACCTTAAATCTCCTTCTTTTACCTTAAGAGTTTATAAGGCCCTTTTGTTTACACATGAACTGGCGGTTGTACAAAAGCAATTCCCCATATACGCACATTGGAGTCCATCATATCTCGGAGGGGTGAGGCCAATTCCTTTAAGAGCCTTCACTCGTACTGTTATCATCAAAAGAAAACACCTCTTTCATGGTATTGTATGGAATTGTAATTTTTACCTTCCCACTGAGAGGTTAGCTCTCTCTGAGAGGACAGAGGCAACGAGAGATCAAGGCGATCTGTAACTGCAGAGTCAGTGTCACACATTCAAGGCCCACAGTTATTGTCATAAAAGAGAAGAGGTATGATGAGCTTCGAAATGAAATGAAATACAAGGACTTATATTAAACTGAATCTCCATTCTTCAGTATCTATCCTCCAAAATTATTGTGCATACAGTGTAAGAGCCACTTCAGCTGTCTGGTTATTTGATAACACCTTCATTACTTGTTCTACGACACAAATCAAAGGTTCTTTGAGGACGAAGAGGATGTAGCTTTAGTCAGAAACAGCATCTATAGTAACATTTGTATTATAGAAAATACACCGCAGCCTGCTTTACCGTCTTTTGCGTTTACATGTGGCCGTTTGTGGCGATCTGTAAATGACTTGCCGTGCCTGCGATGAGATCAGCTACAGTAGCTGTTTGTGAAACTAACAAGTGGCCAAGTCAATATAAAGCAAGCTAACAGGAAATGTTATCCTAAAACTACAATAAAAACATCAAGGATGCAGGAGAATCCTCCAGAGAGAATCATCACACGAAACAATCACGCTTTGCTGAAGAAAACCTGTTTTTGGAAACACTGTGTTAAAGTCTCAGGGCAATATAGACAGCGTGAGTTTGTTTTAAAATGTCTTTTGTTGTTTTGCAAATAAAGATTGTGACATAGACTTTTTACAATACAGAAATGTGAATTCTCAGTTCTCATGACTCTCTTCACACTACATCTACCTTCCAAGAGATATGCGCTGCAGCCTAAAAACTACAATTCGTGCTCTTCTGAGAAAAAGATAACTTGAAGTAAATGTACATTTACATAAAGTTTCAAGTAACGGGGCAGCGTGTGTGGTATTTCTGCGCTGTAGCTTCACAGTGAGAGTCAAGCAGAGATGACAAACACTGAAACTTTTCTGCATGTTTCCTTTGAACCATATGAAGTTCAATACAAGTTAACGTGAGGGACACGATGTGAAGGACACCCGAGTTCTTCCTGTGCAGGTATGGTGCTGCATTTATTTAGCTGTACATCTTCACAACCTGCAGCTCACTGAAAATAAAAGTCTACCAGGGAAACATTAGCTCATATGGATATGAATGCTACAAGACGAAGACATATTTGTCAAGTCACCATGGCCCTGACATTCCTCCACACAAGTGAAATCATTTTGTCACTGGAATGAACTTCCAAGAAAAAAAGAAAAGAAAAGAAAAAAGAAACTCGCAACAAGTGTCTTATGGCTCAGTCAGTTTCTGAGGCATCATTAGGGCCAATCAGTAAATACAATCTCCAGGGAAAATACAGTAGTTTATGTTGAACCAGTTCACATCATTTATAAAGTCTGAAGTAGTGAACCGATTGTTTAGTTGTGATGGAAGCAAAGCAGTCATTTAGAAGGTGTGTTTAGCTGATGTTATTGGAGCGGATAATGTTGTTGGAGCAGAAGCGTTTAGAACAATGTCATGTGGTGAACAAAGTCTCATGTGCTGTTATTACAGTGAAACAAAACCATTAAATCTAATGAGAGGAAATACATTAAAAAATACTTTGTGGAGAAGTTTTTGGTTCCCACACATGCCCTATCTGTACAAATGGGGCATACAGCAAAATCTTTTCAAAAGAGGAAATAATTGCTCTGATAAACAGAAGAAAACTATTGAGGAGCAGTAGCAACAACCGACTAGTATGTTCCCTGATCTTTGGTCTGTAAATGTATTCAAGTAGGGAAGCGGGGTATCGGACTCACCATGGCTGATTACATAGCTTAATGGTCTTGGCTTCACCTCATGTTTAACAAGCCCAAATGGTCCCAGTAGTCTGATAAATCACGGGCATATCGAGTCAGATTGCACCCATGAACTGTTGCCATTCCCAGGTTTCTAACTAAAGGAACAGACCGTGTAGCAGTCCAATATAAATAACCCTTCATCCTGTACAGGTCACACAGTCAAAACAAAAACAAAAAAAAAAGAAGAAAAAAAAGAAGCACGCTTTACAAAACACCCTCAGCTCGGGATGGTGTGCACCTTTTTGTGGGAGACGAGGATTCTAAACATAAGAATAAAAAGACACGATGGCTCAGCTTCAAGTCTTTAATAAAGCACATTACACTGCCAGAAAAGCTTTCCAGTGCTCTACATGTGGTCTGTCTCAGGGAACGCAGCTGTGAAAAGGTTACTGCTGACAGCTCAACACACTGCGCGTTATGTGAACAGTCTTCTGTCTGAGTGGACCTCTTGTGCAAAAATGCTCTCAGTTATTTGTGTCTGCTTTGAAATGCATGGGGTAACCAACCCTCTGACCACAGTCAGCATCCGGCTCTAGCCGTTCATTTAGGCCTTGTATATGACGCGATCCGTGTTGGCAGAGGCAAGAAATGTTGATATAATTTATAATGCACGTTTGATTTTTAGGTCTGAGTATTTTCAACCCATGCTTACATGTCATTCTGTTTTTTTATTGCGCAGTTAGTAACAAAGACGCCGTTTACTACCTCTCGCACAGCTGCACACCAATACTCTGTTTTTAACACAACAGATTGTCAATCCTCAGTAAATCCAGCTGCGTCCACTGTGGTATTGATGCAGCTACCTGTGATTTCCACTGCAGAGCTGCTGATCATTCAGCGGTTGTCACTAAAATTATGTTCAGTGTCTGAGTTTGGCTCGAGAGGCGAAGCCAAAATGTCAGATATGACAGTGATAGTTCTTTAGTGAACATATGGAGGACATTTGAGATGCTTAACTGCCAACGTTAATGCTGGAACTGATTCATCCTTTCTGATAGAAACACCCAAAGGTGGCTGACAGTAACATTCATGTTACATCGACATACAAAGCACTTGTTATTACCTCTGCTCCACCGAGGAGGTAATATGATTGTTAGTTTGTCTGTTAGCAGGAGAACTGCTGCGGATGGATTTCAATGACATTCGATAGGATGATAGGACTTAGGTTGAGGAACAATTGATTAGATTTTGGAATGGATCCAATACCAGGATTAGGAACTGATGATGTCATAATTCCTCAGCGGAGGTAGACACTCTCCAAGTGCCCTCTAGGTGAGCTTTTCTGTTGGCATGCTGCCTGTCTGCTCTCAGAGGTTGTAACAGCTGTTACTTCATCTTTTTTCATCAAAGATTATCCAGGGAGGAGCAATTTACCTTAAAAATATATAAACGTACTTTCAAGAAGGACCTGGGATCCGCCTGCTATAGCCCTCGACTAAATAAAGGTTCAAAGAAATCTAAACAGGATGTATATTTTCTTACCCTCAAAACCTATTATTCTTAAACTGTTTGAGCATGTGACGAGAATGAACTCTTGAAAATTAACCACACTGTTATCAAATTATTGCAGTATAAAAGCTGAGTTGTGAAAAAAACAGTAATTTAGTTCCTACAGTGGTTATAATGTTTCACTCTGCGAGCTTGTGCACTCAGCTTAGTTTCTTGGACGGGAACACAGCAAAACTATAAAAGACCAGAGTAATGAGCCACAAGAGAGTACTTTAATACTGCAGATATTTCCAAGTTGAATATTCCTGATATCATTTGATATGGATTAGTGGTCATGCTAAACCATTAGACCTTCTACTGCTGCATTTAAAAGTTCAATGTTGAACTCTATGGCTGGCAGCTCACTTAAAAATATTTTTGGCAAGTCAGAGGAATGGCATTTAAAGACAGGCATGATTCTGTTTCAAGTCCCACTGGTGTAAATAGAGATCTCCCACTGCAGAGAAACAATATGAAATTTAATTGTCCGTTTAATCTAGAGTTTGTAGCTACGTGAGCTGAACAAGTCATCAATCTATGGAGAACAATAGTCATGCATTTAAAACATCAATTTACTGCTAAAAGAGACTCTTAACATTTATGGAGCGCTTTTCAGAGCCTTGCTGAGAGACTGTGTTCAAAACACAGAAACCCACACACACACACTGATATAAACACACACACACACACACGAAAGCAACATGAGTATTAATAAAAATACAGGTGAAAACAAGAGCAATCGGCGAGAACATGGGAAATCTCACTCACACAAGCGTTTACGGAACAGCCAAAAGCAAAGAAAACAGAAAACGTGCAGATTAATTCTGAGTTTAAATCTCTGAGAATAAAGACCAATTTTAATGATATGTAATTAAGGCCTAAACAAATTTTCCCCAACGGATACGATTAATGGGGAACTTATTACAGGCTATGGCACCCAAGGGGGTAATACATTCATACTAATCTCATGGTTGTCAGCCTAGGGGCTTCATTGCTATTGAAATGCCTTCATATTAAGGGCAGGAGCAGACAGGAGGTACAGAGTCCAGGGAGTTAAAATTAGAGGTACGATAAATTACCTGTGCTGTTACTTATAAAGTAAGAAAAAAAAAACACATGACAATCAGGAACAATACAAGAAAATACCATTTATCCAAATGTATCATGGGTCTCCAGCCTGGACACTGACAAGGAGCGTAAGTGTGTTTGTGAGAGGCAATTTTTACTCCATATTACTTGACACAAAAATAAGCATAGATGTAATCATTGATAATAAAAGCAATAAAAAGGAATTCCAGGAAAAAGTGACTACATAATATGTTTTGGTTTTTTTTGACTTGCGCCTGCACAAGTCTCTCATGTGGAAATGGAGCTGCCGGGTAAGACCGTAAAATCACAACATCAACCTAGCCGGTAAGATTAGGAGCGTCACATTCCATATAATGATTATGTATCACCGGCGTATGACAAATCACCACTTTTGGCATTGTGGTTGCATTAATTGCTTGCACACAACCAGCTCCATTACCCCAGTTGGGGCGGAGTTAAAAGCATGCAAATAAAGAGTGCCTCTCAAATCTTCAAGGCTGCAGACAAACTGGAGACAGAGGCATTGACAAAAAAGTAAATGTCAGAGGTGGGTCTGTGATTGATGATTACCTGAAAGCCTTCAAGTGTAGCACATTAAACATGCTTCGCGTACACAACAGAACACACTCGCGCGTGCACACGTGTTCATGTCAAGATGATGCAACTAATAAGCTTCACATTAAGATTTTAAGCAAGTATCTGCTAATGCAAATCAATTTTATTCCACAATAAACAATCATTTGGTCACTGAAAGCGTGTTGAAAATGACTTCACCTCTAATTTACAGTATCATAACACCACATGTAATAGGGTTACTTCGATAAAATGGAAAGAAAACTCTTGTGTGAGGGAGGGGTTCAATAGTTTTTGTTAAAAAGTCACTTCAGTGTTCACTGGTGTAGGCTACAGTTGACGAAAACACTTGGCTGCTTTCACAATGATTAAATAATATAAAAAGAAGATGTTTTCTCTGAAAACTGAAAGAGAGGACGATATTAGAATTCCAATCATCGCTATCTGGCCAGCGGGTGATGCTTATTTGGCAGAGCTGCCATTTAATTTCACTCTTTTCTTATTTCAAAATTACTTAAAGATGTTTTCGGGCTCTTTGTATATTTGAACACTTCTGATGTTGGAAGATGAGGACAAGATATGGAAATGGTAAAGCATGGATTATACACTATGATCTTTGCCATTCAGAGGAAAATGTACTATTGCGACTTAAAAAGCACCATTTTCTTTTGTTTGGCTTTGTATGTTTTGTATTGTTACGCCTCGTATTCATTCTTAATCATTCTACCTCTCTACATATAGATCCCATTATTGCTCTAAAGCTACACAAATAGTATATTGTAGTAGTGTAGAATGATTGTGCCGTATTCACTCTCTGTTTGCTGACATCTTTAGGATTTACATGTATTTTCCTGATAGCTAAATCTTTGATTTTTTTTTTCGTGTCACTTTAAGAACAACCATGGAGGAAAGCCTGCTATTTTAGGTTGTTTTCTTATTTACTCACCATCGTCACATGTGTCTTTTTTATCGTATAAAATCATTCACCTTTCCTTTTAGTATGCTGATGGAAGATAAACAGGCTGTTTTCCTTTTTCTCTATTTGGGATTATCTCTGTGCTGCCTTTGGGCCTTTTATTAGCGTATGCTGAGGGAGCTGGCCCCTTGTTTGTGTTTTGTGTTATTTCAAAGTGTGTGTGTGTGTGTGTGTGTGTGTGTGTGGGTGTGTGTGTGTGGGTGTGTGTGTGTTTTGTACCTGCTACATAGTGAGGACCAGAGCACGTTTTTAAGTATCAGAGCGAGGCCATTTTTGGAAAATGAGGGCATTTTGGTCAATACTGACAATTTCAAAGGGTTGTTTAAAGGTCAAGAATTGGGTCAGGTTTAGAATTAAGTTCTGGCTAGGTTTAGGGACAGGAATTAAGTTGTGACTGTTAAGGTCAGGGTAAGGGGCTACGAAATGCGTTACATTAATGGATTGTCCTCACAAAGATAAGGGTTAGGGTTTAACAAGAATGTGAGCGCAAGTACAGTAGTGTGAGCATTGGGAGTGTGTGTGTAGTGTTCATTGTTTTAAACGATTTATCATTATTTATTCTGTTTGGATGTTTGTGCAACAGATTTTATACTTTTTAATCCAGTACCCATAGCCAGCATCGAGTTAGATATCCCGAGTTCTATTTGTTGAGCATTCTGGTATTTTGTGTTAGTTCATAAAGCACACCAGTCTGTTTACTTCATATTGAAATCCACCGAGGAGATAATCAGATATTTGGTTTTTGTGTGTGTTTTTTAGCAGCGTATCTCAAGATCTAACAGAAAGATGTTGATGAAATATGGCGTATAGACAGGTATTATAAAAAGAGGAAGTGATTAACTTTTGGAGGTGATCTCGATCCTATGGAGACTATAGGCCAATGGGAGGATAAAGCTATGATGGTGGGATTTTTCTGGACCTGTCATAAAAACATTTTGATCCGTTTGCTCCAGTCCATGTGAAATGGTTGAAAGATGAATATTTTTAGGGCCTAGAAGTCATCTTGATTGTATTCTGGATCCCTGATCACAAAGACCTACTGTATGCTTTGGACAAGGGTCGACATCTCAAACAAATGCGGGAATATTTTGATATTTCATATACATGTTCTTTGTTTATCGGTACGTTCTCTTAATAAATGACTATTTACACGTATAAATTCATTACTCGCGCTAGCGAAGATCATAATTTAATATTAGTTCTCGGCTCATGACTGTATGTTAAGGGTCCCACTACCGTTCTTGTGTGTATAACTTTCGAAACCACACTCAAACAGTGGATACTTCAAAAATGTTGGAATAGAGTCTGTCAACTGCATACAACCCCGCTGTAGCTAATGGTAACTTAAAACAATAGCTCAACAGAGTAAGTACCTTAGTAATTACAGAGCTTACAGTGTTGAATGTAACCCAGCCAATTAACCTCGCAGAGATCTCTGTAAACGTTTCCTCCTGCTCAATGAGCACTCGCACAATCCCCTCATACATCCTGTCGTTGTTTGCATTATTGTAAGAAATGCTCAGTTTCCAACCCAGAGAACTTCTGGCTGTATTATCAACAAACAAATTGCTCTATGGTTCCATGTGAAGACTGGAAAGTAGATGCATGTGGGTTTCTTAAACATCAAGCTAATGGACTAAATTGCTTTCAGACTGAATGACCAGCATTATGACATAGGAAATGAAAAAGAAACTGGATATATGAGATGAAGGTGTGGATGTCTGATCGTTTTTTAGAAGCGTCACAATAACCAACATAATATTATAGTACAGGCAGAAATTTACCAGCATGTATTATATTATACCATCCTTCTTTTTCTGTTTGAATGTGTGGGATTAATGTGGGGAAATCCTGGGCATGTTTTATGAATAACAAGGAAAAACACTCACTCACACACACACACACACACACACACACACACACACACACACACACACACACACACACACACACACACAAATAGTACAAAGGAATCGTCTGAAGGCTTCATGTATACTTCAGTGTGCATGTAATCCTCTGAGAATTGCCTGTGGAGGTGGCACAACATTGGAGAGGCAGACTGGGATCATACTGTATACCCCCCCCCCCCCCCCACACACACACACACACACACACAACCACCCACCCCTCTTGATTTGCTGGAGCTATAGTTAGATGAAAGCCACGAATGCTAGAGTCGCTGATGGTACTTGATTGCTCAGCAACGCGGAGAAAAGTCATGCTGGATTTTGATTTCACAGATGTGACTTTTATGTGGTCGTAAACCTCACAGAGATTGACAAGAGGATCAACACTGAGGCGTCACCTTCCAAAAATAAGGAATATGACTCTACAAAAGTCATATTATTCAAGTGAATAACAACATATGGTTTCAGACCAGTGATTCCATATTTACTTACAGTACATACGCACAAGGAGAGGCCTTTTCAGCTCTGGAGAAAACTATGGTGGAGAAAGAGAGAAAAAAAAAATCAAGTGGCATCCTTTGGTGGTTTCACCACAATCCCCAAACAGCTTTATCTTTGGATGAAGGGACATGCTGGCTTTTCCATCGCTAATGTGTTTTCCACTGCCTTTGTGACAGACCTCGCATCTGTGTCAAATTATGCCCACAAAAGCAGTAGCGGCAGCATTGTGTTTAAGATGGAGGTTTACTTGCCAAAGCACTTTGCATATTCCCATGAAGCCTGTAGAACCCTGCAGCCGACGCCAGCCCAATCAGAAAACACCTAATAACATTCACTGACAGTAATCAGAAGGATATGTTGCAATCACTGCTACACAGCAAGAGTCCTGCTAGCAGGAAGCAGCAGGAGCTCTAGCTATCTCACAGCAAGAAGCTCACCCTCCACTGTCAAAATCAATGCTTTTTGACTTACTTATTAATAAACATGGCCAATTAAGTTGCAAAAAGTATTTGCCAACACTTTGAATCAAGTTGCTCTTAAACACTTCCCCAGCACTGCACTTATTTTGACACATTGTAATCACGTAACATTATCATGACATATCTCAAAATTAAAAAAAGAACGCTTTTTAAAATTAAAAGTGAGTTGAAATACTTTATATAAGGCAATTAAGTATATTTTTAGGTCTTTTTGGAGTAGACTATTAATGATGAACAATTACCTGATTCTGCAGTCCATTTTAACAACTAAATAATCATATTTCAAGCCGACAAGTAACATATTTGATGGCTGCAGCCTCTCAATTATGAGAATTTAATATTCTTATGTGTCGTATGTGACAGCAAATTGTGTAAATTTGTATTTTGGACTATCAGTAACTACCTCTGGCTCTAGAAAATTATAATATGCATTTTCATCTATCTTTGGATATAGAAAGAGATGAACTGAGTCAATTGTGGCAATACATGAAAATAATTACATACAAATGTTGAAGAACGTTCTAAACCATCTGTCTCTCCATTCAGGGAGATAAGTTCATCCGTCTCTCACCTGTTGGTTTTTGAGAGGTATTCCTGTCAGTATTTTATACTGCTTGACCCACGATATGTGGCTCCCACAGCGATTCAAAAGCCAAAGAGGAAGAAAATCTCTTGGCCGGTGCACGGAAACACTGTCCCGTCAGCGCCGTGAGAAGTCTGTGGCTTGTCAACACAAAGTTTGGGAATTGATGTTGTTTCGCTTTTCGAGGAAGGAGGAATGTTTTTTTAGTCTGGTCCCCTTCTGACCCTGAGCTGTGGATACAGATAGTGTTACTTCAGCATCTAGAATAATGTCAAAATATTTTAAATGTGCTCCATGATATTCAAGTTTCAAGGCAGTAAAACATATATGATTACTGCCCCCCCGCATGTTCTGTTGTTATAGCAAAACAGAAGGTAACATGCCGTCATGCACCGTTGCCTGTTATTTGTACATTTCTTTTTAAAGAAGCTAAAGTAAGAGGGTTGAGTTACATTCACTCCATACTGTAGTATTTCTGTGCACGCAGTGGTTTTGATTACACAGCTGTCATTTTCATTTAGAATTAAAATCCCAATTAAAGGTAAATGAAGCAAATCTGTAATGTGTAATGTTTTACCAATGTACCGATGAAATTTGTAACCGACAAGAATTGTTCACAAACAGATTGTTATGATTAATGCTCAGAGCGATTGCATGTTTTAGTCTTTATTCATTTACTTGTTTTGATTTGCTCTGAATGGTGGAAACAATTGAATTATATTTATACAGGAAACAGTTGGATAGCATTTGGAATCAATAAGCTTGATTACTGTATATATATTTCTGGTTTTTATGTTGTGTATTATTTCAAGCTGTGTCACAAGACACTGCTACATACGACAAACAAATCACGCCACAGGAACTCATGAAAAATGCAACTGCTTTAAAAGGCAGTTCTGGAAATAAAGTCACAGTGTGTTGAAGAGTTTTGTATGAGAGTAACAGGCAAGGAAGAGCAGTGACAAGCACACACCAGCAGGATAAAAATACAAAGGTAGATGGGGAAAAAGATCTCTGTACACTAGACTGACACTAAGTGTAATATTTATTCAGTAAATATGTCTTAAACACAAAATTTAGGAAGAATAAAAGTGGCATATATATATATATATGTATATATATATATATATATATATATATATATATATGTATATATATGTATATATATATATGTATATATATATGTATATATATATATATATATGTATGTATATATGTATATATATATATATATATATATATATATATATATATATATATATATATATATATGAAAGACATAAGTACTTTCTATTCAAATATTAGTCTAAGTATTAAAAGCTTATGGGCTTATGGCAACAGCCATGTTAAGTCCATCTGTTATTCTGCAGCTCAACATTTGCTCTGTTGCTTCTTTTGAGGTGTTGAAATTCAGTCAAAGTTTGACTGAAATTCAACAGATGCAGAAACTCAGAGGACTCCAGCTTGTCATAAAGGCCTTGTAACTGCTCTCAGCAACGGCTACCAGATCCTCTTGGTTTACTTTGCATTCACATGGTGCAGTAATCATCGCAAAAACTATTTCCGACTGGGAAAATTAACATGAAGAGCCACTCCAGTCACAAGCTGACTTGTGATGTCATAGATACAGAAACACGGCAGAATAAACCAGCAGCGTTAATTCACAAATTTGCGATTTAAAAAATGAAAAATTAATCCATGATATTTTTTGCTCACATATAGGACTGACTTGTAGGACAGACTAATTCACACACAGACCTGGATTAGTCAGAACAGTTATTCCACGAGCATTCGAAAAGCAATAATTTTGTGGTCGGAGAAATTGAAACACCTATCATGTTGTTTCTAGGAATGCAGTGAATTCTAAAATTAACTGCAGTATTTGCTAATTTTAGGATTGTATCCTCGATTGATGGGCCTTTTGTTTTCACAGTAGATCAATTAATTATTTAGTCTATAAAATGTTTGAAAAACATAATACAATTTGAAAAATGCTCATCGCGATGTTCAAAAGCCCAAAGAAAAAAACCCAAATCCAACAACTTCTTATTTTCCATCAAAAATGACAACAAAAACAGCAAATCTTCATACTGAAGAAGTCTCGAACCAGCAAATGTTTCACTTGGAAAAAAAAAAAAGAAGACTGAAATGAATAATGTACTCTAAAACTAGAAAGCGATTATTATCATCAACTAATTGATGAATTTTTGTAGCTCCAGAGGTCACAGCAACAAAAAAAACAAAACATTCTCTGGCTAGTTGTTCAAAAGTTCATGGCTTGAAGCATGTGAACACCCAGAAGTTAGAAGACACGCTTCTCAACTCCATTCTGTGGTTGTTATCGCTTCTCCTTGCAGAGCCATTGAGGGCAAACACAAGACACCATTTGGAAATGCTGGACAATTTTATCATTAATCATGAGGGAGAGAGAGAGACTGAGAGCAGCAAATAAAAGTGAAGTGAGAGCAGGAGATGGCGGGAGGTAGAAATAAGGCACAAGCTCTTTTCTCCATTTCATTCCAGTCCATTTCACAAACATCCATATTTGAAATGTAGGGTGAAGGAAAGAGCTCAGAGTGCTACATCTATCCACAGAGCATTAGCAATGTAGTGTAGACACAAGGGGTCGTAAAAGGATGGGCACTGGCTGGCAAGAAGCCATTGTGAGCAACAGCAGAATTTATGCTGAGTGCAGATTTATTATTCCGTAAACAGACGAGGTGAGGGGTGATGATGTGTGATTGTTAGTACATTTGTGTGAGATACATTTCTGTCAGGCACCCAATGAACAACCATCAGCTGCTGCCGTTGCGTCTTTCCGCTTCTGTTCTCCTTTTTATGTTGGGAAGTTTTGATGCATGTTTAATTCTGCTGGTTACCATGGAAATACGCTTTTTTTTAAAACTTTTTTTTTTTTTTGGTCAGCTTCACTGTGAAAGGCAGGTGCATGGCGGGGACCCAAGGTGACAGCAGTTGAAACAAATTCATGTATTTCACAAACTGCCAAGGCTCAGATGCAAGGTCTTTGCGGTTCTATTCTAAAGCCAAAGCTGCGAACCTCCCTTGTCGCAAATAAGCTCTCCAAACATTTCAGTTGTAAAAGGACATGGAAAAACACTATTATTTCTTGTATGGATGGGAATTATACTTAGGACATTGTTGCTTTTGTTGAGTCGAAAAAAAAGAAGTGAAAACATCACAACGTTTTGATCAATCTTTTTTTTTTTTAAACCTGGCCGCTCGCACTGCGCGGTGAAAAAGTCCTACTGCAATTGCTGTGTGTACTGTTTTGATTTGTGATAAATTAAACCAGTGATGTCATGAGAATTCTTGTTTGGCATATCCAGGAAAATGTTTTTTTTTTTAAATTGTGTTTTTCTCAACTCAAGCATGTAAAATAAAGCTAGCAGAAAACATACAAAAGTATTTGGGATATACAGTTTTTTAAAAAAAAATGCTTTAAAAATGTATTTCACCAAAAAATAATGCAATTCTTTCATATTTGTGCCAATATGTTAAAAATAATAAGTTAATCTTTTTTGGGGGGGGGGTAATTGCTGTTATCACAATTGTGAATTCATAAGCGCGCACCACGTTAGGATTTTCAAACAAAACTCGATTCACCACAGTCACGCCCTTGAGTATTGCGCACAATAAATCATCTCACTATACTTTGACCCATGAGATAAATGACCAAGTTCAAGGGTCATTGACTGTGAGATGTGTATACTTGGATAGAACTACAAGGGTATAGCGGAGCACTCAGCAAGTGAAGGACAATAAGAAGTAGCACAAAGTGATCTTGCCTTTAACATTGCACGGTTATGACGATATGTCTCAGGCAGAAGTGTGAGCTGTCTGGGAATAGAAAAAAAAATCCTTTGTGTCCTCCAAGAGCCTGGCTACAACAGTGCAGGAATGCCAAGGAAGGGAACCTGAGAGTCAAATTCACAGTCTTCCCATTTCCTTCTCTGGTTTTTATTTTCAAATCTGCACCAGAATTATTGTCATCGGTGTCAGCTGAGTGTTTGTTTTGGTGAAACTCCAAACAGCATCCAAAAGAGTATGTGTGGGAAACGGGAAAAGCACCAGCGAGGAGGACAAAGCATAACTTCACGAAGCCTCAAGGGTCCCTTAGGCTATATTTTAAGGGAGCTAGACAGTGAATATAGCAGTGTATACTCCATTTGTATCTCATGTGTCCTCCAATGGTTGGAAATGGCTGACTAGATGCTAATAAGCTTGCTCTGTCATGCTTAGACTGTCAGACCTGCTGCAACTGCATGTTAAGATAAAGAGCCAACATTTGGTAATGCCAAATCCCAAAGGTCCTAGATCCCACTTGAGTTTTAACATATGAATGAGCATAAGTAATGCAAATATATTTCCAGAAAACTTTGCCTGTCCTTTTTGCTTCTCACACTCGTGGAGAAACTTCTCCCTACACATAAATCCAACTTCTATCCAAGCTGGGGTTTCTGCCTGGAGATAGCTTTTGTTCATGGCTGGCTGGCCTTACATTTTGTGGTTGTTGATTGGCAGTGTCCAGCGGGCCGGCTCCTTGAAGACTCCCCCTGTACTGTCTAGAGGACCTCTGCTATTGATTTCCTGCTTGCACTCGCTGCTTGACCTGCCAATCTATGGTAAGAACAGTGGGATGTCATTGGGAGCAAGTTGACGACGTGTGATGCTTGGCAGACGTGTAACTGATGGCACTGAATGAGCAAAACATATTAGAGGGAGGGAGAGAGAGAGAGCGAGAGAGAGAGAGAGAGAGAGACAAAAAGATAGACAGCAGACAAAGGCAGCAAAAAGTCAACTCTCGTCTTTGGACATCGAGAAAGTCGAGTTAATCTTAAATTAAAAAGCAATGAGGTGCTTATACATCTGGGGAGATACTCCGAAATCCAATCAGTTTGGAGAGAATCACCTCACACCAGGCGATGAGTCAGTCATGGTTACTTTCTTTTCTGTGTAAAGTGCAAGCAAGTGTGACTTACTGTACTCATTCGATCCAAGTAACGAGTGATTAGCTGTTAAGAATAAGTCTTCAGAGAAATTCATTTGAACTGTGAAGAGTGGAGTGGAAACTATTGAGGAACATCAAGCCCCCCCCCCCCCCCCCCCCCCTTTGAGTGTTGCTGCATGACTAAATAAATAACATTTTCCCTCCGAGGAGCACAGTTTGTGGAATACTCTTTCTAATTCAGTGATTTTGTGGCAGTGCTCTTTGTGGAGGCTCTGGCAAGTGGTTGGAGTGAGAATTCCCTCACATTCAAACCAAATTTGATTTTCTTTTTTTTAAGACCTCTTTTAAAGTTGGGAGGAAGTTGGTGAAACCACGACTTGTGGCTTCTAACATTGCTCCAGAATGGGAAACTCGGTGCTTGTTTCAAAAGACGTACCACTTTAATCTTATGTTAAACTCCAAAGTCTAGCAAGCGGGGCACTAGGATTTCCCAGAAAACACTGACAATATTTGATAATGAAAACTCAATCGACTGTAAAATGCAAAACATCATAGAATTTGGCTAAACGTGTGGCTTTTTAATAAACATAAAAGTTTTTCATCAAAGCATTTATTCATAGAACCCAGAGTGAATATAAAACGGCATGCTGAGTTTCTCCTGCGGTGTCATTCAGGCTGCCCCCGCTATTTCACCGAGGACGACGGCATTAGGAGCACCTAGCAGAGTTGAAAGATAAAAGTTTTGCTCCAGTCAACAACAAATAAACGGTACTTAACGTGAAGAACATCAAGAGTTAATTTCTAAAAACTACATTTTCAATCATCTTTCGCATGTAGAAAAGTAACATTCCTAACTGCTTTGTCTTTAGCCTTTTTTTTTTTGTGATCCTGCCAGATGTAACTTGTCTGTAAGTAGCCTGGCTGTGGTTTACAAGCGAATGACCCAATAAAAAAGACTGAAATATAAAAAAAATAAATAGAACTAATGGACACTGAATAATCAGAAGAAAAAGATAAAATAGTTGATTTGAAAAAGACAAAAATGGTAACAAGATTAAAGTGTAAAAAGGTGAAAAAAAATAAATCAAACTAAATAAATTAAAATTCAATTCTTCTGTAAATATTACAAAATTCCCTGCTGCTGCTCTAAAACTTTATTCAGTATTTTGATGTCAGAAATATAATCTTCCTTATATATTTTTTTTTATTTTCTCTCAGTGAGAAATTAAAGTAAGCACACACAGCAAAGTGAGTTTACACTGAATTCTCTGTTGTTATCTTTGCTGTTGCTACTCGAGAAACTGTTTTGTGATATTTATTGATACTGAAATTTTAGTCATCCACAGCTCTGATGTTTACTGAATTAAACTGTTATCACCTTGTTAAATAAGACCGTAAAGAAGGAACCGCCTGATGACAAGGTTATGTTATTAAGTTTACATTCTCCTTTACTGTGCGGTTTCAAATAAAATTCTCTAATTGCAGATAAGACCGTGAATTAAACTCTAAGGCTCCTAACATGCTTTCAAACCTCCCATCCTGAAATGAGCAAATTATTCACCAAAAACTGTTCAAGTTTTCAGTACTTCTGTTCCCATTTTGTTGAGGTTGTTTGTTCGCCATCATGTTCATGAATACATTTTAAAATGTGCGTCTGGTTCTTCCAAACGGAAATCTCCCAAAACTCTCACCTAATTTCCAATTTCAAACTTTAATTGTTTTGATGAACAAAAAGACTGTACAGGTTTTGCCTACAGGAGAGCTGCTGTTTTGTCTGATCGACATGAATTCGTAACAACTCACTTTAATTTAAAGTTGAACTGTTGCTGTTGCTAATTACCGTCTGACATAGTTAACAGAGTTAAGCAAGGAAACATAATCAATTTTTCATCAGCTTGTTGTTGTAATGGTTGCTTCTCTCCATTAATGTGTCCCGATGTAATCCTTATGGACCAGTCAGCATGAAATATATATCTCCATAAATACTTTAATGTTGTGCTGGTATCTGCTTCACTCCCAACACTTCTAGAAACATCATCCTTTAAGTTTGTCAAACAAGTATTTTCAAGCTCGCATGAATGAAAACCATGTTTTAAGAAGCATTAAGTCACTGGGTAGTTATGGCCTTTCTGGCTTTAAACTGACATCTCAAACTGAGAGCAGCGTGTGTGTGTGTGTGTGTGTGCGCGTGCGTGCGTGTGTGTGTGTTGGTTTGGGTATAAGAGCTGTAACCTCCCTGGTGTATACATGCATATCATATATATTTTAAATGTATTAAATACAATAAGTAGCCCATTTATTGACCGAATAACAAACTGTGTGTGAATTATAAGAAGTGATTGATTATTCTACACCAGCAGGTTTGGTTTTGCCATAGGCTATGCATTTCAAACAATAAAAAAGTTTGATTTTTTCCCCCCAAAAAAGGAGACCAATTTGTCGTTCAATTTATTACTTATGTATGATATATTGTCTTTTGTATGTAAACTATATCTCTTCACTACGGCCAAGGAATATGCAATTCCTGAGATAGTCAATGTAAGTCACCTCCATAAAGTACACATTCGAAGAGTTAAATCATCTTCTAGTACCTAAAACCTGTACAACCAGCAAAACTTTTATGCACTGTCGTGTCAAACTACACAGTAGAGAAACAGACAAGACAGCGGCTCCTCAAAATGATCTTCAAACTCTTGACTTTAAGCTCAAATATGTAACATAATGTTACTTTTTAAGCTGCAGCCACTTAAATGTCCAGATTTTTTTTCTTGCATTTGAAGTTGTTTCAAACAAATCAAACATGCACTCTCAATAAGCAATTTCAAACTTTTTTCCTCAATAACTTTACAAGGATGGCTGAGGCAGACGTTCAGCTGATACAATGCTATTTTGTTGTCAAGGGTACTGGCGTCAGCAGAATCAAAACGTGCCAGCGGTAGACCCAGCATCAAGTTGTCTGCAAAGGAAACACTTTACCCACAGCTTCTCTGACAGTTATGAGAGACCGCCATTAGTGCATTATGCATAATTGTACATGCACTATATCAAGTGTCAGTGAAAGACAACAGGGCCGAGCAGCTCTCTGTCGACTGTGGCACATTTGTTATTGTGAACCATCAGCATTTCTCTATGTAAATGGAGTTGCTACAAAGGGCCATTTTCCAATCTGCTGCCATGAAATCACTCTACCTACCACACTGTAATGACCAACCCAGGAGGCAAATTTCCACTCAATTTATTTTGATGAAAGACAACAAAGAAAGGAAATACAAATCTCTGTCCCAGAAAAAAAGATGGTTTGTATAAAGATTTTTATCATTCTTAATATACAAACTATATATATGTGTGTGTGTGTGTGTGTGTGTGTACATACATACATATATACACACATATATACATACATACACATTTTATATATATACAGACACACACACACACACACACACACACACAAAGACACACACAAGTATGGATTTTTCACATCTTCTCTAGGGTTGCATTTTATTCCAGTCAGCAGATGTTGCCTTAATGAAAAATATTTAACAAGTACTCCGCATGTCTCTTTATAGGTGCATAGCTTTCTCGTTGCCTGTAGAGATTTTACACCCACATACATGTCTAAGTCAAACACATCTCAATATAACCCATATGTGTCCACATACATGAATGAGCACACACACACGCGCACCCACACCCACACCCACACCCACACACACAAAATCATCACAGCAGCAACAGCAGTGAAGAGTATGGATGACTCATCTTTAGGGTATCGAGGTCATCTTCATGGAAAAAAGAAAAAGCTCTCCCCCTCCACATCTCTCAGTCTTTTTGATCAGGTTCTTTTTGGCTCCTTTGATCAACTCCTTATCATTAGTGATTGTCCATGATATGTACTTGACAGTCCAGTGTGATTAGACAAGGATAGAGAGGCATAGCAGAACATGGAGCTGGAGGGCTGCGGGGCACCCTTCCCATCAACGATGTGCTCCAGTGTAATTAGACATTAGCACACAGCAGGAAGCCTGCTAACATGGGCTGAACCCCGATTAGAATGATTATCAGAGATAATTCACTTTAATAAGTACATAACAGACCACCGGACTCATGCAAGTAGAGATAAAATCGGATGCTTTCGTAATTACTGCTTAATTGGTGCATGCAGGGCAGCTGATTTTAATGTAGGATTTCAACAAACTGAAACAACCTTTGCATTTCATCAAAATCATTAGAGCCCTTCATTAGAATCTTCATTATAAGAAGTGCAATCAGGATGATTATATTAAGATTTTCTCTTTCTTCAAATTCTATTGATACATTCGAATGTATTTAAGTTTAGGTAAAATATTCCCATAGAGGACCGTTCAAATAAAGACACACTAAAGGGCAGATGTGTGAAATCCATATCCAGAGAGATAACGCACAAAATCGTATATTCTGATGGAAGTGTATCCTGCTTGACATGGTAAAAATACTCACTATATTATGGCAAACAGTGTCTTTGTTGGAATGAAAAGAAACCTGTCTCCCCAAATGGCCACCTCAGAGATAGTGCTCTTTAATATCAGAGACAGCTAAGCGTAGCTCCAAGCTGCAGACATTGACAAGCCAGGCCTGCGGGGACCAAAAGGAGATAAGCGTGGCACACAGACAAATACAACACTTGACTTTTCCTGCTCGTCAGCGACTGTTGCACAGGGATTACAAAGTCAATGGTTGTTCTTCTATTTGAATACAATATCTATTTAGAAGTAAGAAAAGGGAGGAAAAAAAAAAAAAAACAGGCAACATTCCACTCCCACTAGAGTGGGATCAATCATCAACTAATTTTACTGGACTGCTCATGTGAGACGCAGTTGGGAGTCCAGGCTCCCCAGGCAGGCCTTAGTGCGCTAGGCTGCTGCTCTGAAACGCTGCATTAGAGTTTGCAGGCATGATTAAACTGTTTGTGTTTTACAGCCGACACACACACACACACACACACACACACACACACACACACACACACACACACACACACACACACACACACACACACACACACACACAGAGTAAAATATGAACGCTTCTAAAATATAACAAATAATAAGTTAGGGGCTATCTCGCAAACCCCATTTTCACATAATGAAAAACCATTTAAAGTTTTCAAAGATTGAACAATTATTATTTTTTGGAACTGCGTTTGCTATTGCCAGGATCTCTTGCTACAAATGACAACTAGAAAATTCAGAGCAACTAAGAGATGCAGAAACAGAAACTTCCACCTGCCAGTTATTCCAGGATTTTTATAAGGTCTCTTCGATCTGTGACTTTGAACAGGAGCAGCATCTCTAAGCCACGTTTTCAAGTCAGAGGCTGAGAAACCCGCTGCCTTCACGTTGGACTTTGTTACGCCCCTTCAGCCCACAAACTTTGATCAAATTTGCAGACTATCTCTGGTTGTCTAAAGGTTTATATCTTCATTATATGGGAGTACTCTCATTGTTTTCTGTACACAAAATACAGGATTAATATGAAGTGATGCCGAAATGGAGGCAAAAATGATCAGGGATGTTAAACTACTCTTCTGATCATTCATCATTTTAAAAAAGCCTGTTGTATGATGTGGTGTGGTGGTTTGTCATTTTTAGAAGGTGTGTCCAGAGGGGAAAGAAAAAAATAGGAGGGTACTCATGATGAACCCATCGCGTTTTACCCTTCTGGTTAGAGAGCTTGGACTTTGTATTAGCTCCGCATCAATCGTCAGAAAGCAACGAAAGTCGACAACCACCGAGATTTCCAGACAGTCGCTTGAAAAAGCTGCGTGTGTGTTCCATGATGAAATGGCAGTGTCTGTTGTCGGCGAGATGTTTGATGCCTTGCGTTGCTTGTCTTGTTCCATGTTATAGTGAAAATGAAATCTTTCCAGTCAATTATGCCAGGAGCAGTGAGCACTTGACACTTGGAGGGACCGACGGAGTGTCTCCGACACTGACACATATCCCTTGCTACCTCATATACACACACACACACACACACATGTAAATATACACACATGCACGCATACGCACGGATGAAACCATGACATTTACAACTCGGGTGCATCGGTTGAAGCTGATCGCATTGAGAAAGCAGGCAGGGCTGTTTTTTCACATGCTACACAAAGTGCTAATGATTCAGAGCTATTGAAGCGGTCAGTCATGACGCTGTACAGTACACCCCTCACACACTAATGCAACACACACACACACACACACATGCATTTTGTTGCTTAGGATGTAATGTCTACCATTTATTCGTTCATATACATCACGATGATTCTACTGTGTTGCTTATAAGTTTTTCAGTTTTTATCCCGCATTCTTCTATAAATCTAATTGTAAAGGACTTTGCATCTGCACGCTAAATATTACTTTAATTTTAAAAAATATGCAGCTGCTGAAAATATCTTGGAGAATAGAAAGGAACTGGAGAATAAACTGCAGGAAAACGGGGAGCAAGAAGAGATCACTTTCCTTTTGACAGCCTCCAGTGGACTACCTGACTTGAAAACTGTCTTATTAGCTAACTACAAACTTATTCAGCCTCTAAGTCTGAGAAATGTCTATTACCAGCCAGACCTGTCAAACTGTGATATAAGTCAATTGATGTACTGGAATTCCTGTCAAGGTGAGAAGAAAAGGTGAGATAAGTAACTAAACACAGTCCTAGGTTTTCTCAGGCCAGCGCGTTGTTGTATAATAAGGTTGTCATGTTGATGCTGTTTTAAAATCTCAGTCTTTATTTTATATTCTTAATGTTTATGCTTATTTGAAAAGGGTCAGTGCAGATTACACTCATTCACACACATTCAATACACAACAAGAAACAATACAGTCATCAGTGTTGGGCACATTACTTTGAAAAAGTAATTAGTTATAGTTACTTGTTACTTCTCCCGAAAAGTAACTGAGTTAGTAACTGAGTTACTCCACTATGAAAATAACTAATTACCAGGGAAAGTAACTATTGCGTTACTCTTTTTTCTTTTAAGTTTAAAATGTCACAGAATTTGGAGGTTTTTTTTGGGGGGGGGGGTGCCTATGAGGGCTCTGAAGGAGTCTGAATCAACTGCTGACAACGGCAGCATGTTTTCAACGATATAAAGGCCTATCAGTTCGTTAAGTTCTGTCTGTGTCACAAGTTTCTGTGGAGCGGGGCAGAAAAATCCTGCTGTGGCTGCTTGGACGGCGTGGCTCTGTGTCCTTCTCTGTTAGCGGAGCTCACCTTAACAGCACCTACTTGCTATCACCATTAGGGGTGTCAATGGTGTTTCTGGCCACTGGTTTAGTAGAAGAAGAGTAGGGCCGTCGAGAGGCGCTTCATTAAATTGGAGTTGCTGTCATTGGACGTTGACAGCCTCTTCACTCTCGCTCTGGGACGATATAACGCCCACTCAATATGTACGTTTTTACCTTTAACCTCCACGAAGTTAAAGTAGTGCCTATATTTTCATCTTGAAAACGCTGTCTTTCCCCGCGACTCCAGACTCGCCGTCTCTGATAGTTTGCGCGTGTGCTGCTCTGTGCTGGGTTCGTGAGTAAACACCCGCCAACCTGATGTCTCTGGTTGGCTCAACGTGAAATCTTTACTCTATCTTAGCCAATCATTATTAGGCGGTTATCTCGCCCCTCCCCTACCCCCGCAGCAAAGGAGAAAAAACAAAACAAAAACACAATGAGTCGCTTCAGTAACGCGGAGTAACGACGTGTTGGTAACGGTAACGGCGTTGTAACGATAGACAAAGTAATTAGTTAGAGTACACGTTACTGAAAAAAGTAATGCCGTTAGTAACGCCGTTAATTTTAACGCCGTTATTCCCATCTTCGACAGTCATACACATCATGAAAACACACTCATATCACTCTCAGATATCTAATTTGTATTGAATCCTAGAACTGTAAATATGAGTCAATAAAGAGGCTAAATTTGTAACCAAAAAAACCCCAAAACAAACACGGAGGACACTTTTGAGCTTCCGAGCCCAACATCGAATGACCTGACACCTCTTGTCCTTGTTTTCCTCCCAAAAAAAAGCTTTACATGAATCTTAACTGAGTGCTTTGCAATCGGTGCACACTGAATGTGAGAGTTATGGGAGTTAATTTGACATCTTGTTAAACAAAGCTGCCATTTTTTTAGGTTTCATTCACTGCAACCGATATTGAGAGGTATATTAAGATCATTCATATAAATCTTTTAAAAATGGTCCTTTTTTAATGAAATGTTACAGGTTAGAAACTAGAAACAGACCATCGTAATGTTTTTTTTCCTCTTGCCATTTGTAGAGAGCAACACTCTTAAGTTTTTATCAAGCTATGACTGACAAGCTTCCATCGTATCCGTCATCGCTCGTACATTTCAGTTACAGTTGTTGGTCTCACACTCGCTCACAATCACACATCAGACTTTTAGACAGTGCTTTCCACAGGTATTGCACCTTCTTTCTATGGATATGGAATACTTTCATCTTACATTGTTTATATTCATTGTACATTTTCTTATTTGTGTGCTGTAATTTCTCATAATGTGCCGGCAGTTTTTAGGATATTGTAATCAGGGCGCCATTGCTTTGTTTGCATTCTATTGGCTCCGTTGAATAAATAAAGTTTATCAACTCAATTCAATTCAGTCTAATAGCTGGTTGACGAATCAAAACTACAAAAATCAAAAACAACAACAACAACAAAAACCCTCCTGTCACGTCAAGTCCAAATTACTTCGGTTTATCAAGACTCAAATTCAATTCAGAACTTAAAAACCTAAACTGGCTAAGTTTAAAAAATTAAAACCATTAAAAAAGTTTCAGGAAAATAAACAAAAAAATACAGACATATGTTTGTAGTTTTTTTAGGATCTCGTATCCATCTAGATCATTTTTTGACAACTTTTTTTATTAGAACAACTCCTTATGTTTTGTCTCCTGTTTTTTGTGTTTTCTGAAAAACTTGTAAAAATGACTGAGGCGATAATTTTAGAAGGTGAAGATGTGTAAGATTGATCGTTAATCCTGTAATAACCTCATAATACAAAAAAAAAAGATTACAATTGCACTACTTCTAATCTACTACGATGGTTTACAAGCTCCCGCTGTACCAAATTGTATTTCCAACATGCTGTTGAGTTAAGAGCCAGTCGGATCTCTCAGGTCGGACGACACTGGTCTTTTTTAGAAATTCCAAGAGTTCCAACTAAATCTGGCAGCCTTCTGTTCTCATGCTCTCACATGTTAGAACAGCTTCCCAGCTGATCTGTGATTTGCCCTCACATTTGTCTTTTAAAAGCAGACTTCAAACCTGCAGATGGCTCATTGTGGTATCATTGATATCAGGCTAACAACTGCAAGCTATGCTGCTAGCTCTGGGTGATAGCCAGACTGATCGGAGCTGTTGTTCTTTCCCCAGCTAGCGTGAATCTCAACAGCACAGTCTCGAATTTAAAGTCCCCCCTCCAGTCAAATATGGGGTTTTCTTCTTGTTTCCACAGTTGAATGAGTAAACTTTGTTGTGTGGAAAGATTTACATGCAGGTTGACATTAGTCAGCTCTTTTCATTTATTGGTGAAAGAGTAAATTTGCTCTGTGCTCATTCTGATTTTAAAAAGGTAGGCCTATTAGGATTTGTGACATCATAAACATTTTTGGAAGCTGATTCTGATTTACAAAGTCAGCACACACAAGTTTAGTGTGGGAATTTGGAGCCTGTTAAAACTGATTGTATAGGGAAGAGGGAGACATCTTAAAACCTAACTGAAAACACAAACAGTTCCAAAGCTAATTCTAATATCTTCCTGACGGATAAGAATCCCAAAAACTGCAGTCTCCTTACGGAAGGTATCTCCTGCACTCGTGGAGGTCTGCAGCCAAGTTAGACACCACTGACCCTCAGAGCGAGCGTTTCATGGTTATATGTCACCTGAAGGTCATTATAAACACTCATTTAACATTTGGGTGATCACATTTTATGTTTTACTGTCTTCAATTTTTCGAAATGAAATGCCTTTCAAATGGACACTGTATGATTGTTCCTACATTCTTTTCATATTTCAAAAGAGTCATTATTTTTTTTTAAGTCATGCAAAGAACATGGACAGAATTATAAAAATCCCTTTAGCTTAATTAGATCCCCCAAAATCCACGGGTCAGTTCAGGGAAAATTTTCATTACTACATTTTTGTGACACATTCAAAAAAAGAGAAGTTATTGCATATCTTTGAAAGGTTTCGGTTTTGCACTTTGTTGACGGTCCCTGCACACTTTCCTCTCGGCTAGCATTCCTACCTTGCGTGCTAACAGTATTTCATTTATGAGCGTTTGTTTCAGGTAGTTACAATTAATGAAAATGTTTCAAACTTTACCGAACTTTCAGGATTTTCCTCATGGATACGATAAGCAGTTTCAGCTCTCACCATGACAACGCCCCCATCTCCTGCTCTTGACATCATTGTTCAGAATAAAGATTGGATATTTTCCTTAAATATGTTCCAGCTCCTCAAGTCAATACACTTCCTGCTACAATGTTTCAGTTTCACCACGGGGATAAATATTCATTTTCAATATCAGATTACTGGATTAGATCTATAATCTTTGGATTTATCATTTCATAGGCTGACTATCATCTGACCATCATCCAGAAATCCTTTATTGTTGAGCATGTATTCTGTGCAGCAGATCAGGTAAGATTCTGAAATGGAAAGCCGTATGATTCTGCTGTTAATCCTGTAAAAGCCAAATATAAGAATGCATCTCCATTTTGACAATAAGGAATAGAATGTTAATGTAAAAACGTGCCTCCACCCACGGAGGCAGCGGTCTGTGCCTGCCATGGAGAAGCAGATGTTTCTGATTGAGGGCAAAGCGACCCTTAAACAAGGCGTAGCCCCTGGAGCAACCCGGAGCTTCGACGTGCATCCAGGGTGTTGATGATCCATGTGTCCTGCAATTCACATTAGTTCCCACCGCTAGCTGCGTTCTACCGCAACGAGTCGAGTGATCCGCAGCCAAAAGTTGTTTGTAAGTCTTTTGCGGCAAGCTTCAAAAAAGTCCACTGCTCCACGAGGGGAAGTCCAAAACAAGTCTTAAGTCTTCAAAAGGAAGAAAGTGAAAAGGTCCGCGGCATCATCAGAGCGAGAGAGACGCGGTTCTCATTAAGCAAGGAATATGGGACAAAATAAACCTGTATTGTTAGCCAAATAAGCATTGGCTAGAAGTATTGGGAGTGTGGAGAAGATGCTGCAGGAAGTGTGTGATGGTGATGCCTTAGTAGGTTTGAATTGTTTCCATAAGCCTAATTTTTTTTTAAAAATCCCTAAATAATAAGATTCTCAAGGTGCCATCCACATGTGAAGGGGCTTCGGTATAATTCAGCACCCAGCCCAGAGTCTGAATTTGTTCACCCTCAGATCTGAAACTGTAATATCATATTACTGGCCAAACGCCGACGTATTCCTAATATTTTGTTCAGTACATTTAGAATAAATTGGAAAGTGAGCGCACATGGTGGAAAAAATGGAAAAGCATTCATGCTCCATTGGCAGGTAATGTCTTTAGCAAGCTGACCATTTGATGAAGTCAAATATTATCCAGTTCAAGTCTAATTTAGCAGCTCAAGTAACATCACAACGGTTAGCAATCAGGGAGGGGAAAAAAAAAAAAGTTGTGACAGTTTTTCCCTCATTCCTTATGGTCTAAAAATCACACAGGGAAAAAAAAGGGAAAGGGAAAAAAAGGAGGGTGATAGAGGAAGGTGGTTAAGGTCCTCCCTGAAAGAGCTGTTGAGTGGACGCACTGTCCACGGACAACGAGAGAAAAATGGCTGAAGTTGACAGATATGTTGTCCTCTCACACTCAAAACACGCCGCCCGCTAGCAAAGGAGAGATGGATTGATACGAAATGGAAAATTGAAGTACAATGGAAAGAATAAAAATAAATAAATTCCTCGAGAAGGGAGACCAAAGAGACAGTTGAATGTGATCATTCCACTCCTCTGTCACCGTATCACCAAGATGAAAAGAGGCATCATCTGACCCACACCATTTATTATCATTTTTCTGTGAGACAACTCAAAGAGAACACCTAGTTTTGGTGGTGTTGAAGGGATCTGCCCTGAATCTGAATGACCTCTTCCTCAACCAGCACTGCAACCCTCGTCTAAATTTTGTGAAAATTAGTTTTGGCTTAATCCGGCTGACATACGGATAGAAAAACATGCAAATAAAGACTGAGGTGAAAACATAACCTCCTCTGACCGCCAGCATATTGTTTTAAAACTTCCCCACTTACTTATTCCCTCTTATGAATGCGTGTCAGTGTGACGAGAAGTTGGAGGTGGTGACAGCACTTTAATTAAAATATCAGGGCCTGTGTCTTCCATGTGGCTCTTCATATGACACCGTCAGCTGTGTCACAGGGAGCAGGAACTTATAGTTCCTTTTTCAACAGACAGCCCGCACGACATTCTGCTGGCAGATGGCTTTTATCCTCCACCTGCTGTAATTCTTCACTGACAGCAGCAGGTGTCTAAAATCATATTTATGTATTCACACACAGTGCACATTATGGTCAGTTGGCTGCAATTGCCAGGGGTATCTGCAGAATGTGGCCTCCTCACACCTTCAACCACCCTTCCCTGCGCGCCGGTTGAACAATAAAATCGTAGTGCAATAAATTCATCATGGCATAAAAGAGGTATAAGAGATTTTGTGTCCCGTAAAAAAACAGACTGTTTGCTCGTGCAACTGATCTGAAAACCTTAATACGTTCATTTTACGTGAACACAAAATTAATCACAACTGAGATTGACTGCTGTGTCCCTGTGGAGCCCACATGACACAGGGGGTCATCACAGCCAGACATAGACAGACAGCGTAGACATTTAAACACAGTCCTGCAAACGCAGATGACCTGAAAGTTCAGTGAGTCTCTCACGGGTGTGCAGAGGAGTCATTCGGCCAGAACTTAAATCTCACACACTGGAATTACACTCCCCAAGAGGATCAAGCACAACAAACGGCAACGCCTATCATCCTCCTGACGTTTTCCCCCACAGAAAATGAAATAATTCTCATTTAAAAATTCATTCAAACTGAGATGTGATGAATAAAATAAAATCAATAGCATATATTATATATTATATTATATATAGTATCTATCTTGAGCAAAAACTGCAACTACATTCTAGTATTTTAATCTTTCGTTGCCCAAGTGATTGTTATTTCAGCATTAGTTAAAAAAATAATCTAGAACCCAACATGACTCCCACTTGGAGAGAAAATTGCAGCTCTTATTGAGGAAGCGCCCCATCATGTTGAACAAATTGTCAAAAATATGAAGCAGATCCATCAAGGATGAGGACAGCAAGCAGCAGCGGCGACCTTGATAGACAGCAGTCTGATGGGCATCCATGTTCAGATTGACGAGGACTTTGCAACCGCAAGAGTCTAAATCTTTGCACTTGATGAACAAGCACCCCCCCTCCAAAGAAAAACAAAACAAGAATTTTAAAGCTGCTTCCAGCCCCAGTTTCAGATCTAATATAATGTGTAACATTGAGGCGAAGCAGGATGGAAAAATGACTCATATGTGGAACATTTACAGATTAAATTTCTTCACCAAAGTCCAACAAGACTCAAGTGGTTTGAGAGTTTATACAGTGGACCCCGCTGTCATTTCCATGTACCATCAGAAGACAGAGCAAACGTAGAACAAATAAAAATCAAAGTCTTCCAATTGATATGCATTGGATGTTTTCCCACTGTTCTGATAGAGATGCCTCTCCAAACAGTGGTTTTGGAGATAACAGGCAGGTCTGGCTGTGTTTGCCGGAGTGGTGGAACAGCAGCGAGGGACGGAAGGTCACCGTATTGATATGAAACTTGACAGGTCTTGTTCCTGCCTTTACTTTCACTTTCCCAAGACGATGTAGACCCAGTGAGAGTGAGAGAGAGAGAGAGAGAGAGAGAGAGAGAGAGAGAGAGAGAGAGAGAGATATGTTGGCTCATGTGTTCGCTGCTAATGGACTGCTCGTGTGTGTGTGGGTGTGGGTGGGTGGGTGCACGTGTGCTTGCATCTCAGAACGACGGGGACTTGGTCCAGGACTGATGAGATGCTTCAGGGATAATGCCAGGCGTGGAGTTGATATGTGATTTGGGAGAAGGCTTTATGCAATTTTTTACTCATTATTCTTAATCACATACTTCAGCGTTTTCTTCACACTCCCTTTCCTCTCACCACTACTACACCTCTCCCAACCCCCCCACCCCCCCTCTCCTCACCGCTCCCATTCTTTCCGCCGCCTCCTCATATCCTCAGTCTGGAGGCTGACAGTGACAAATAGAGGAACACCACAGCAGTATCTGGACTGGAGCGACAAATTATTACAGGTTATTTTCCTCTTCTTTTCAAATCTACAGTTATTCATCTGAGACTCCTGAAAACGTGAAAGCTTTCATTCGAAAGGCTTTATGCCACACATTCACATTCATGTCCACCTAATTTCTATTACGTGCGCATAAACCCTTAAGATGGTCTTATAACGAGGGGTGAGTTTTATTTGCATGACGCAGAGGAATGCAACAGGAGCCTGTTACACATGGCAGCTCTATAAAGTTGACTAGTTGAATAACAAAACAAAAACAGCCCTACAGGTCAGGTTTTTCTCATTCAAGTGACACTCAAATATTCACACTCGATGCCCACGAGCTTTCAAAAAACACTTAACATTCATACTGCACATCTGCTTCTGAAACGACTGGTATGCTGTGATTATGTTCTTATATTTTGCATCCATTTGCCATTATTTTATAACTCATACAGTATGAACAGGGTTCAAACGCTCAAGGTTAATTCCATTATGTAAATTATGTTCTCCCGCGTCAAATGATACTTTTGCATAACTATTAAGCAGCTTTGTGGCTTTAATAGTGGGTTTAGCGGTGAAAAAAAAGTTACATAAAGCTGTTTTGTTTTTTTTAATTCAGTGTTTTACAATGGGCTTCCCTCAGTGGGCCAGTCAGGGGTAAAGGACAAGTCTGTATTCCTAGGTGTAGGCACCATCAGGGGAATAAGTCATAAACATGTCATCTCATCTTCGGGGGGGCTGCCGTGCAGCCAAGACGCCACGCTAGACGGAGAAACTAGTGGACTGCACAATTTCCTTTCGCTGCAACTGACACCTTCTCCATATGCAGGCACTAGTCTGGGCTTAAGTGTGATGGCTATGCATCATTATGTCTTGGAAATGGAGGGTGCAAAAGTGCACTGGCAGTGGCTTACATCTGACAGTTGGACTTGTTTTACATTAGTCACATCATTTCAAATCCTCTCTCCAGACAGAGTTAGAGATCAAGTGCCAAACCCTGGCAAATAATTCATGAGTAAGAGACTACTTTGATTTTTTTTTTCTTTTGGTAAATGCTTTAAAACTGCTCATGTGAAATATTAGCCTCGCAGAGAGTGATTTTAAATTTTGCAAACGTAAATGCTGCGTTCCGATCAAGGAAAAAAAAAAAAAGAGAGAGAAGAAGTACTTGGCCTTATTATCCCCGGCGGTAGAAAGCTCTGCTGATGGTCTTGTTTGTTTATAGGTTTTAACATGCAATTAAATTTAATTATATGTAATTTGTCATTGTTTTGAGTCCTACAAACAAAATCCCAGCAGTAATACTGTGAGAAGATGGCAGAAACCTTAGCTGTAAATATCTCAAAATCTTGGCAATTAAAGTTGAAGCTATCTGCTGCTGGGATTAATACCACAGGGACTGAGGGGGAAAAAAAAAAAGGGTCTTGATGCTGACAACACCAAACAGGAACTAATGTTTGCTACGTGCGTTGCAGTAGGATGACCTCGCCGACGTGATTGCGCAGGACAGGAATAAGCTTTGACCGTTCTCTCCCAACACACAAACTAAATTGCATTAATCGCCTGTCTTTTTAAAAAAAAAAAAAAACACAGTAAAATGATAAGTGCAGCTTAACAGTACGGTAACACCCTTCCTTCACCTTTTACTGTCAGCAGCAGCTGTGATCACAGTAACCTCTAGAGCTGTGAACATTCAGTGCGGGAGCTTTTTGAAGCGTTTTTTTTTTTTTTTAACTCTCTTAATATTTTTTATTTCATTTCAATACTTCTCCAAAAGGACTGCGATACAAAAGACGAGCCCTATTATATGTACTGCTTTAAGAGCTCAGTCTTTATCTGGGGGTTTTTTTGAAGGTCAAACTAAATACTATGCAAGTGCACACATCCTCTTCAGTGCTTGAAACAAGCTTTTACTAATAAATCAAGAAGTGGAATAAGACCTGGAAACAGGAAGCGTTGCCATGGCCTTGCTGTCAACTTTACAAAATCGGTTGCACCACAGTTATGAAATCCTCCAGGTGACGAACACTAACCCTCCAAAAAACAGTCGCATTATCAAAGCAGGGACACATTTTACTTTCATAACGTGATCTGTTTTGTGTGATGTTTTGATTTCCAAATGTTTTGGAAAACTAATTAAGAGAGAAAAATGTTGCTCTTTCAAATGAAAGGTGTTTTTATTTTCCAGTATGAACAAAATGTTGAACATGTAAATATTGGCAGATATTGACATTCAAAGAGCTGTATGAGACCTGCATATAGGATGTTACCAAAACATCAAATATCGTGCATCCCTGTCATATACAATACATTTCATGCCATTGTAAATGGTATTCATCATAGTTAAAGGATGGACCCACTGGCTTACCAGCAGGGGGGTGAACCAACTTGTTCTCTAGCATTAATATTTGTGTTGATGAATAACAGTTTGCTAGTTTAATCATTTAACTGTGAGTTGGGGAGACGCAGGCATGCCTGGAGCACGGAACCAGAGCTGGTTCATTTCCCCCGGAAAAGCTCCCAGACTTCATTGGCGTGACACGCGGTACGAAAATGTGACGTGGGAACTTCTACCGTAACTTATGCTGATAGGTTAACTTTATCCGCATTTCAATGCTAAATAATGAAAGCACTGACAACACTGTCCCCCCCCCCCCCCCACAAACAATTGCTCAAAGGCTGCTTAATTTTGTGCATTAATTACAGCAAAAGCAGGAGCTAATGAAATGGCCCATCACTCTCCTCATAAACCAGTAAACAGCACCGCAAAAGGAACCATCTTTCAAGGCCCTGGTGTGATTACGTAAAAGCAACGTTCATCATCAGATCCAAGTGTCGTCCCCCCCCCCCCCCACCCCCTACATTTTGTTTTCTTTTCTTTCAGTTGCTTAATGTTTACGACAAAACGAATGAATAAAATATCTTCCTGGTGATAAAGTTCTGTTTCACATGAATCCAGCCACTCATGCATGCAGTATGAGCATTGAAATTAGCATCTCATTACTTGCAATATGAAGGCCAGATGTTGAGTGTGTGATCTATGTGAAGGCAAATAGCTGGGTCTAGCTGTTTAATATACCCTATTAATACTCCATGATAAAGTTTTACTGCCAGCGTGAGTAGCAGAACGAGTGATGGAGCAGACGGGCACAAACAGGTTGTTGACTCACTGTGCTTTGCGGGGTTGTATGAGAAATGTGCTAACGAAGCCTTATATCAGGTGTATATCATCTGATTTTGTATGTCAGGATGAGAAAATGGGATTTTTTTTATTTTTTTTTTTACCTCTCCTGCACATGCAGTGTCATGGTGATGTTCAGGGTTTGTGGAAAAGGTGCAATGGAGCATACAATGAGACATTCCTATCACAGTAAATTTCTCTGATGCATACGATGAAAGGGTTCGAGTGAGAACAACCACAACAGCGTACAGCAGCACAGACAAGCTCCAAAAACTACAGTACAGGCACTCCGAAAAAGAAAAAAATGAGGACAAATCCAGAACGTCTTTTTTCTTTTCTTTCTTCTATTTATTTACTCACTGTTTGTTCCGCTGTTTGTTGTTAGAAGAAAGTATCAGAGGACAAGCTATCGTAAGGGTCAGAATGTAACAAGATGTGTATTCATACACAACATTTCCAGGATGGGTCCTTCAGTTTGAATGAAGCATTGTTTAAATCACTGCATGTGTGGTACAAATACATGGAGCGCAAGTTCAACTCCCAGTGGCATTTCCTCAAGTCCCTCTCTTTATATAGCACCGTATCAAAACAATGGGCCTCATTCATGAAACACTCTCCATGCACACATTTGTTCTTGTACAAAACAGGACTTTTAACACCCTCCACTTAGTCTTGCAGGAAGCAAAATGTACCTCTTTTAAGTGGCGATCGCCCAGGTTCGCATTTTTTTTTTTAAGAGGTACACAGTGAGAAACCTTAATTCTCAGTCAAAAAAACAAACAAACAAAAAAACATGACATGACAAACAACAAAAAGACACCAAAAAAACACATATAAATTGAAGAAGCAACAATTCAAAGCGCACCTTGATAATAGAGCTCCATTTGAAAGTTGCCTCCATTCACCCCACAAAACTCTTTAGTCCCCAGAGTACAACATGTACAGTTTTCTGAATGCTGCTCTTTGATGAGTATTTCATGATAATTCGTATTAATTTCAACTTTGATCTAAATTTCCCCGGTTGTACCCAGATTCCAATCAACAAATACGGAGCCATGTTTGGTTCGGAAAACCGCCGTGATGTAATCAAAGTGTCTTACCAGCAATTTACACAAAACTTTATCATATGATTGATACCGAGAGATCAAATTATATCAACATGTCAAGATTTCTATTTTATACTTCACTGAAATTAAGGGTACTAAAGTAACTCTTGAGACGAATTACAAATTACAAGAAATGGAGCTGCGCATCGAGGGTTCACAGTAATCGAGGAGGTTCATCAAAACAGTTCTTTAAAACATCGACACTGACCACTAAACAGACCATCCCGACCTGGAATCACTCAAACTAAAGCTCAAACTTCACAAGCTGTCCATTCCTCTTTATCAAGTGTGCACATCAACCATAATGTGATGCAAAACTTTACAAATGAGGATGAAATGAAGTGTGTCAAATGCAGTTAACGGCGATCTCATTCAAAATGCATTTCCTCCATAGGATTTATTCTAGTAATATATCACATAATACTTCTTAGCCTTTCATCCCGGCGTGCTGCATCGGCAGTAATATCATGTGACACTGACAGTGCCACACGAACAGTGTAAAATTAATAACTGGGCTGGCATATGTCTTGAATTTGATTAGCAACAACAACGGGAGTGCTTCTTTTCCTGAAGGCGGTCCTGTCTCAGGGCTTTTCCTGCTTAGCCTATACAGTACAAATGAGACGATATTATTAAATTTGTCTGAAAAGACTCCATCTTTCTTGTTTTTTTTATACAATCGGCTCATTTTCCATCTCCTCATATTAAAATCAAAGCAGTCATGTCGTCTCAGTGTGGAGGGCTGGTATTAAGCTTTACAAACAAACCTTTGATTACAAGGCATATCATTTTTGTGATGCAGTTCAAGGCCCTAATCTTCCAGTAATGCAATATAAAGACAAATTCTTATGATTAAAGTGACATTGCTCTGATAATGTTATGTATACCATTATCCCTGTCAGCTGTAGTGGATGCTTCCAATAAGCAGTGTCCTCTGGAGGAGGGATATTGGTCATATTACTCTGTTTAACTGTGGCTGAATGGCTCCTCCCCAAGTCATTCAGACAAGACGGAAAAAAACCCTGAGATTTAAAGGTCTTTTTTGTGCATATCTTTTTAATCTCTATTACTCTGATGAATGCTTTAGTACTGCAATACTCCGTCTATCCCTTTCAAAGTTCACTACGAGTGAAAAATGCCTTTAAAACCCTTTTTGTTCAGAGCCTTTGTCACAAAAAGTTGCTTTTTTTATGTCTAAAACCACTTGTTTTCCTCTTCCTGCTTCCATCAAGAGAACCAATTAATAAATATCCACCAATGATATCATGAGATCCGCCTGTCCATCAAATGTTTTGTGTCCACATGGTACGTTACTTTGCTAGCTTGCTGTCTCTGGTTGATTGCCATTATCACACCCTGTTTATCCTCCATGTGTTCGGGTTGAGGAACGTGGGTTTTAACTTTCTGCAGGGCATTTCAAAGAGAACTGCCTCAGGAACTACAAGGAGCACAGGACAGATTTTATCTGTCTTTCTCCGCCCCTCCGTCGTCAGCAGTGCAACAACCAGCAAATATTGGAACACTGGTTTAACAACGTAACGCTCCTGGCGGCTTAATGTTACGTTGCATTTTATCATGGACAACAGCTTCTCAAAATGATATTTGCTGCTGGATAGAGCAGTTCTTTCCCCATTCATACACTGCTGGTGGAGGAGCTACAGCATTCAAGTTGCCAACATTCATTCGCATTAAAACAGTGGCTAACATTTACATGGGCAACAGTATTCTGAGTAAGAACATTCACCAAAAATCATGTGTTAAAATCACAGTAATAGTTAATTCCAGAAGGAAACCCATTATAATGTGGACATCAGCCGTAAGTTGGAGCTCCATATCAGCTAAATACGTGAAATGCGGTGTCGTGACGGGAGTTTGACGAGATTCCAGTGAGCTGCAAAAGTCCTTTTTTTGCTATTTCCCCCCCCCCAAAAACCACCCCAACCAGCCCCTTAAAGCTGAATTTCTTGTGTTTAAACAACAATAAACTGCCCATCAGCTGATGTTGTTGAATAAAATAATTCAACACTTCCACCGCTGACAAATCACCCTAATTGATTTTTAGCGTGTAATTTGAACGCATCTCGCCGCCGCGACGTCATGTTGCATTAGGTTGTGTTTTCTGAGAGATTGGGCCCAGCTTCTTTCTCACAGTAGTGTATGGGTATGGTCAGCTGCTGGACCACCCACAGACAATGATATAATGTCTGGAGAAAATGTCAATTATCAGCAGCTCCACATCAGCAGCAGCGGCAGCGCTTGTGGTTCTCCGGGCATGATAAAGATCTGACATTAATAAGGCGTGCTGTTTATCTCTGATAAGACAGCCACCGATTGATTTGGAGAGAAAGCTGGAAAAAACAGGAACGATATATACGTATATATATATTTTTTTAAATAATAGAAGCATATTCAACCAAAATTCAACCAAAGAGAAATGTAATGAAGTAAACTGAAAAAAAAAAAGCCGTATGACTGCGTGATATTAGAGTTCAATGCCTGCCGGGCTTCTAATGTTTCTCATCCATCAGCTACTGCTCCTGCGCTCCCCCTTAGCTCCAAACATAACCCAAGAAACATTAATAGATACTTAGAAACATGAAATGAGACTCTGGGTCACCGCCTGTGTGTGTTGGCAACAACAAATTTTTAAGTTGGAGGACATCTAATTAGTCTCAAGAGCTCCGTCTGGTTTCTTTCTCTCATTGTATAATATTGGTTTGCTGAGCAATAAGGTTAAACCAATGGGTGCCTGGGAAACTCTTCAAAAAAAAAATTAAATGGGAAAACGAAGAAGAAACAAAAGCAGCTCGAGCTGGGAAAAAGGTTTTGACACGCAGTTGGGGACAAGGAGATGAGAGTCACATTTGAAAAATTAAAAAAAAAGATAAGTTAAACATGAAACACCCAATTTTTCACGCTTGTTAACTTGGTTGTGTACTTCATTTTCAACAAATGTAATTCACTTCCTCTCTGTGTTGTTGATGGACACAGTCGGTGTGGAAGCCATCACTAGATTGCCATTCGCAGACCAAAAGCCTCTTGTGAGCAGAGGCCCCAGGAAGTGTGCTGCAAGCCTGGGATCATAATGATCAAAGTGAAATGTTTGCTGACTTAAATCAATAACAACGGGGTGCTTGGAAATTGCTATTAAAGATCCCCATCGATTAGGCAGCAGTAGCTCAGTGACTGTGCCACTGGTCTTTCAGACTCCCAACAATGGTGAATATTTCCTGGGCCAGTTGTTATCTTCTGAGGGATTATCTAAATTAAAATGTAATCAAGTCGGGCTCTGGGTGATCCGCAATCTACTAGCGTACGAGTCACGACCAAAGAAAAATGAGAAATTCAAATTGAAGCAGGGGGAAACAACGTTGAAAGGATCAGTCCTGAAAACCTGCTTCGGAACTGTGTATCGCAGCGTTATTTGAATTCTACGTGTCGAAAATGAATATTTTATTCTTTCACTGAAGCCTTAAACATTTCTCAGCGTCATCTTTAATGTCATCCAATCAGCTTATTGATGACACATTTGGGCTCTTAAATCTCAGAAGAAATGGAAAAGAATTGATGGATTTTCCATGTTGAATACCAACATATTTACAAACTGTACATTCTCATGTTCTGCGTTTTGCTTGAATATTTGCATCTTAAGGGACTTTTACTTACCCCTTCATTTAAAAAAAAACAAACTTTACATTTTCTGGCATTTGCGCTTGAAATTCAATTATCAAAATGGGTACGATGATTTTTTTTGTCGGTTTGACTGACTGATTAATCGGCTACTCCTTCCAGCTGTACTTTTTACTGTCAGATATTAAAGAGTCTGTCAGGTTCTTCCTTTCACCGATTCGTTTGCTGGTTGTCACTCATAGCAGCTGAGCGCTTCTTCAACTTCCCAGTGGGATCGCTCACGCCAAAGGAAACAAAAAAACTAAACATAACACAATAATTCATGATACTGTCAGCTCTATTGTAAAAATATACCGCATACAAACACGTTATAGGTTTTATTTTTATAAAATATTTAGAATTTATAACTGGATAAACTACAAGTCGTGTCTGTACTTTATCATGCTGATAAATGTTCCTGTTCAGCCCTTGTATAAGCACAAATTAAAACCACTATTTAAAGCCAACATTTTTCCACTCCTCCATGTATCAATCATTCTTTCTACAACTTCCTGATCAGTGCTTTAATCCGTTCCACCGCAGAGCACGTACGTATGTCATCATTTAATATCCATTACATTTGCTAACAGAAAGGCTTCTCTTCCTGACTTGTGTTGCTTCCGCTGGGCAGAAAATTGGTAAAGTTGGAAAAACTGTTCTCATCAGTGTGGAGACTTTTTCTCAACAGGGTATCATATCTCAGTAAATCCCAGAAGTTAATGACCACTGCGCCACAGAGGGCTGCTTGTTTTTCAGCAGTTGCTAGATTTTTGGAATTCCCCGGATTCTAATGTGCACCAGAACAGCACTTTTCCTGCTCGAGTCCCAGGCAGCATGTAGCATCTCATTAGCTCCGGTCACTGATAGAGTGTGACAGACATGAAACCTGACACGTGCTGCGGACCTCCACTATACATTTCATCTTGTTCCCATAACGCTTGAAAAATGACTTTCGGCATTTATGATCATTTTTCTTCCTTAGCCCTTTCACGTGATTCTTTTCAGCTTTCATGAATAAGCATTTTTTTTTTTAAAATTGAAATCTTCTTTCTCTTTGAAACACAAGTCAACAGATGATTCAAAATCTAACACAGATGAGTAAGTTTCAAGCCAACCCTTCCTTCACCGGAGGTATAATTGAAGACATGAAACGTCCCAATCAGAAAACGTCTGAGATAAAAATGAACATAATACCTCTTACATTCATGTGTTTTTTCCTTTTGCTGTTCAGTTTCACAATCATTTTATTTTCACACTGAACCATTTCGTTCCCTGTAATTATTTTTTCAGCAGCACGCCGCTATAAATGAACCCTATCACTGACTAGAAGGGGGTGACTTATAAGTCATTATCAATAGATTATTATTTTATGGTGAAATATTGCATTAATTCAACCTGATTTCATGGGACTGCAGAAAAATAACACTTTTGACAACATCCTAAAACCATGTCAACGCATTCTCATTTTATTTTACATGTCATTTACCTCCAATTGAGTAGAGATAATATTTCAAGGGTAACAACATCACAACCGGTATACAAAAGTGTACTTTTGTACACTTTTATGCAAAAAAAGAGTTCAACTGGTAATAAAGCAACAAGGAATAAAGTAAGTACTGCTGTATTTGATGTTTTTATATGTTACTTTAAGTGAGCTACAGCCAAGACTAAACCAACTGAATCAACCTGCTGCGCTGTCAAAAGTCGGCTAAAGCAGCTCTGATGTTAAAAACAAAGTTATTTTCAAGCCAAAACATAGAAACCACTTATGCATTTCGCTTCACTAGCAAACAATGTGGTTTGCAAATGTTGTTAACGAAATAATGCATTTTGTCGAGTAAAAAAACAAAATGTACCTCTCAAACACAACATATTTGTGCTGCGTAAAAAAACCGACTCTGAAGTAGCAGAATGAAAAAGAAAGATAGATATCGGCTTGGATGCGAGCTGATACGTCTTGAGGCTCATTGAAATAAAAAGGGCACTAAAATAATACACATTTGTGTTATCTTTACACCAAACCAGGAGAGCTGAGAGGGGGAATTTTTCTGTGTCTGCTGTTATTCTCGCTAACTTTATCTGTTGCTTACCAGGGTCAGCTCATCTCAGTTGTCAAGGTTATCATTCTCGGGGCCCATTTTTATAGCTGCGTGTCAGTAAAGATAGCAGAATTGTTTCTTTTCTGCTCACCCAAAGGTCAAGAGACTAGAGTAAAGGTGTAGAGGTAACGTGAAATGTTTATAGCTCAAATAAAGCTCATACGCATTCGAGTCTGATGGAGATCATCTCACACTGAGGTCATCAGACAGTTAAATGCGCCCCGAAGGTGAACGAGTTCTTGGTGACTTCCAAGTCTCCGTAGTCTGTGATGCATTGATCTGTGCTGAAAAACCGGATTCCTCTTCAGCTGAGTTCATTAAACTCTCCTATATAAGTCATCGGTGTCTCCAGCCTCTCCTGCAGCGTCCACCTGTCTCTGGTTAGCTCATCAGAATTTTCACTCACACAAGGGAAGTGAGAAGAAGTCAGCAATAATACTCTGACCGTGGGATTTCTCCGGCCTGAAAGCACTCATGCAGACTGGGCTCCTTGCACACATGGCCCTCATCTGTTAAAACGTTACTGTGATTGTTAAAAATTCTTTCAATGATTGAAATGGCTAGGTTAGCGCAACCTTTGAATACAGCCGATGTAAAAGAAGTGAAGGCTTTCGAAATTTGATTCACGCAGTTACTATTGCGAGTAGCCGAGGAGGAGTTTCCTTTCAGGTAGTTTTTGTTGCTGTCGTTGTGTGCTTGCGGGTTCAATGTCAGAAAAACAGTCAAAACTACAGAAAAACAGGTTAAAAAAAAGAAGCATGGGGGGCCGTGACGGTGTTTCTTCAGAACTGAAAATGTTCTAGGTTGTTTTTACTCAAATCTTCACAAAAAACTTCTTAGATTTTGCATCACGATTAATTTTGGGAAGTGTAAATGGAGGTTTTGTTGTTGTCAGTCGTCAATCTCCATTAACTTCAAGCTCAAACTATGTGGTTGGCATTTTCTGACATCTGGAGGAAAAGCATGTTGCAAATCACTATCTGGTTTGGTGAATATCACTTTAGGGTCTGTTAAATACCTCACCTTCTAAGTTATTCACAGATCCAATAGTCACAGAGCTCAGACTGGTTATTTACATCTCAACAGCTTCCTTACTGTGCTAAAGCAGCTGCACTGCTGCAGAAAACTATATCTGCAAGGTAGCAAAGGATCTAAATAAGCAAGGAGACAGACTGTGGGCAACAGGCACCAGTTAAAAACCAATTAAATATACACAAAATCAACTTTTCTTTCTTAATTATAATGCTGACTATGTTAAGGTGTTCTGACAGGTCATGTGTAGATACCCGTGCATTTTAAATTTAATTCTGTGCTGCATTTTGAAAAGTAAAACAAAGAAACACAAGCTTATTCAAGCAAAAAGCTGCTCCATGACTGAAGCATAATATGTGAGTGGCTTGGAAAAAGAGAAACTACTGCAGTACTATACCAGCGTAGGACCCATATGACACTTGCAAGTACAATCACACAATAGTACACGCACGCACACACACTTTGCCAGGATTTCACACACACACAAGCGCAGTGCTATAATACTGCAGCCAACTGACTGCATCCAACTGGCCCTTCAGCGCCACTGCGAACGGACCACAGAATAGGATCTAGTTTATCTGCTCTTTCCCTTTTTCCTTCGCCCCCTCAGCACTGACAGCTGCTTCCTAACGAAGCCCACTCTCTTCCAAGCAGACCCTGTGATAATGAGGACCTTCCCAGAACTACAGGCAACCAGGGAGCAATGTCAACAGCTAGAAGCTGACCTCCTGAACGGGTCTTCTTCCCCTCTTTCACCGAGAGAGCAAAAAACTCTGCACCTCATTGTTTAGGTGGAGAACGGTTCTTTGCCTTGGGGAATTGCTGGTGTCCAGTACTAACACTGAGCTGAAACACTGGAGAGGTTTCATGTGCATGTATGTGTGTACTCATGAATGTCCACACACCAGGGACAGTGCGCATGTAGAAAGGCATGCGCGCGCACATACACACAAAATGTAGGAGACAACTGCAAGTGAAATATCTATGTCACTGTTTTTTTTGTTTTTTGTTTGTTTATCGGTGTTAAACCTCAGTCTTATTACAAATCTAAACATACCAGAGGATCAGCAGACTTCACCTTTGCAATATTTCTCGTCATCCATGAATAAATGAAACCAGAAGCTGTTGAAAGGGGACCCAAGGATGTTCATTGTTAAAACATACATGATCAATGGAAAATTCCCTGTCTATTCATTGATCCATTATCTTCTCTGCAGACTGGATAAACCTTAGCTAATGTATTGTATTTGGGGATTATTATATTTCATTTATTGGTAAATATTTTGTTAATAGCTTAAATACCTTAAATTACTCAGTTTCCCTTTAGATATAAAACCAAATTACAGCTGCAGCACGACACACATGTAATAATGTCCAGGACCTCAGTGGCTTTTTTTCTGTTCTTGGACAAATCATTTATAGAAAAATAAATAACGCGCAGTGTGTGACATATTGTAAGTATATCTTTAACAATGCATCCCTGGAGGTAGAGGAGACCTTTTAAAAGAGCAGTCTGTATTTGCTTTGGTAGTTACACAAACCCAACATTAATCACACTGGATAAGCACTGCAATCGACAACAAACACCCTCTGTAATGAATACGTCGACTAATCTGTGCCAGCTTACAGACGAAAAACTGGAATAAGAGCAGCCAAGGGATAACGGCACTGAAAATGGCGTAAATAAGGATTTTCAACTCTGCAGAGTGTCTGGTGTGGAAGTCTCACCAGACTCTCTGCTTCTTTTATGGAATTAATTGACTCATTGAGGGAACAAAAGCAAATAATTCATGGAAAAGTTAATAAGAACCTAACAACAACAAAACTGCGCCCCACTAAAGTTTGGTGACAGTTCGTTGTGAAAAACAAGAAAAGTTTCGTCAATTAAACTAACTGATAAGAAAACTTTCTCTATATTTTGCAGCTTTGTGTAACAGGGAGGATCTGAGACATAAAAACAACTGGCTGCAGCGTTCAACAGCCACGCAAGCGGCAGGATTGACAGAAAAACCAAGGATACTCAGAGCATATCAGAGAAAACATAGTAACATCAAATCAATTATCAACATATCTCATAGAGTTATTAGCCAGTATTTCTTTCTCCAACATGTGAATGCGGAAACAACAATAATGACAAAAGATGCATTCGATGTGGGAAACAATCTCTCTCACACAATTGTGGTACAATAGATACAAGTAATAGAAATAAAAGAAAATAAATAAACACTAGAAAGTGTCATGGGTTGGTGTTAGATTGGAACCTGCAAAGTTGGAATTGCAGCAAAAAACCAGGGCCGCGCATGAAAAAGAGAAATAAACAGGCTTTTATGACCCATTACAATAAGTCTTTTGGTTATTTACAGGTACAGTAGCTTCATGCAAGCGAGCCTCTATCCTTTAACTATTCACCATGTTTAATTTTGACTGGATAGCCTAATGCTGCAGACACACCTGGTTTACTTTATCATCACCTCAAGAGTTCAGTAGCAGGGCAGCAGCACTAGTGAGTGTGTGTGTGTGTGTGTGTGTGTGTGTGTGTGTGTGTGTGTGTGTGTGTGTGTGTGTGTGTGTGGTGGTGGGGGGGACGCGTATGCTACCCCCAACCTTGTATCTGTAATGTCAGCTATTTGACATTAACTGCTCACTTTACCCAATGTCCACTTAAGCTTCCTGTCACGTTTGTCGCATTCATTATCTACTGAGTGGATAAAACATCACAATTTAAGTTTCCACTCTGTGTTGATGACGCCTCACCCCCCCCCCCCCCCAACCCCCGCTACGCTCATTCAGTGTCATTTAACACGGCCCTAACAGTCGGTTGATTGAATTTTAATTTTCACATGATGCACATCGTGATATCTCATTTCATCTTGCAATAACAGTCTGGGGTTCAATTGGAGATGCAACTACAGTAAAACTATAGGGAACTAATTTGGTCACATTAAAGGAAACTACCGTAGTTTTGCTGTCGTTACTCTTCGGTGGCTCATGTCTCACTCTCTCTCTCTTTTTTTCTTCTTATCATCTTAAAAGTTTCCTTCTTGAGAAAAAGTTAGAGACGGTCTTAAAATAAAAACACTTTTTGACTTTAAAGTGCATGTGCAGTGTCAGAGACTAAAGGATATACTTTCCATGGAATAACTCATTATCTCACTCTGCAGGATAACCACCACTTCAGCGATCCTGCACAACCCTTGCCAAGTTCACTTTAACAGCCCCCACTATCCATTAGCAATGATCATAGGTCCTGCTGGCCACTTCCCCTTTGGAACAACATTAAGTCCTCTGTGGTGTAGATGGTAATACGAAAGAAGATTATGGTGTAAAGTACAGCCTTCATGGTTGTAATTCAAAGAGTTTAGAAACCACTTGAATTAGTGATAAATCCTTCTGGATTGGTCTGAGAGCAGATGTGACAAGTTGAATTATTCCCCTCTTTACTAGGAAGCTTTGCAGGAATCTTGAAACATATGGTGCCTTTCGCCTCGATCTCGGTCTATAAATGTTATTGGCGGATGGACATTGGCAATAGAATTCAGGAAAACATGCCAAGTAGGACAGTGGACAAAATGTGGACAATTCATCTCCAATCATGAAAAAAAAAAGTTGGCAGCCAACTAAGGTGGCCTAATTGAATTAGTGGAGGTGGATGCCTGTCAAAGATCATGGTAGAAACACTCAGGCATGCTTTTTCAGCTGAACTTCATCTTGGGATTCTGTTGTCACATCCCCATAATTCATCTGAGTCACAATGAAGAGATGAGATATCTAAGAGGAAATCAAGGACCTTGTGATTCTGGTCAATCTCAGTGCAGGGTTGTGTCAAGATAAAATGATGAGACATCTTACTGCATCCTAATCGCAAATGTCTTGCTCCCAAAAAAATATCAGCTCTGTCAACGCAAATGTGAGCTATTGCTCATCTGCAGGCAATGCTCCCATTGTAAACAGTTCACCTAGAAATATGTGCACATAGATCTGCTTTACATCCAGGGCTTTACACATGCGTAATTACACGTTAGTGTCGTGCACAATTTTGTTGCATGGTTTGACCAAGGACTAAAAAGTTGCACTTGAAAAACTGCACAGACTTCAGCTGTGTAACCCAAAGACTTCGGATTGAGGATGTGAACAAAGCAGTGTTTGCTTTCCTGTTTTCATACCACTCTCCCTCTGAATAGCAATGTGCAATAAAAAAAATAGCAAATAGCTCAGAGGTTGTCAGGAAGGGTGAGATGAGATGAGATTGAAAAAATAAAACACGTTCTAACATCTGGAAAAGCTGTCGATGACAAACTGCAAAGACTGGGGGCTGCCGATGCTCACCAACGGCCAAAAACTGACCAATGTCAGACCGCTGGTCAGCTGCACCGGAGGCCTACAATGACAAGGGCCAGCTGTTTTTCTTTCCATGTGCATTAATAAGAGTTCTTCTTTGCAAAAACATGGAAAATTTGCAAGGAGAAACCGATTACGTATTCCATGATGTATTAAAACTGCAGGGGAAAGCACACGTCTGTGTTGCAGTGAATGCCTATGACTCCTTAATGTATAAACAGCAGTCGCTCCCACCATGGAAGCTGTATTCTGATAACCATAAAAAGAAGAGATACAGCATATGCTCTCTGCTCTCGACTTTGCGCTGTGTTCTACACCGCATGTACACATGCCCCCGGGTGTCATCGCAGTATTTACAGTATGTTTACAGCAATCAGACTGACTGCTTCACCCCTCGCCACTCGCTGCCATTATATGGAGTGCAATGATTGTGTGAGCGCACTCTCTGGTGTTATTTCTAGGATTTGCTAATGTATACTATCCAAGCCAAGATGATGCGCCAAGTGAGGTGACTGGAGAAGGCAAAAATGCACGGGAACCTATTAATAATACTGTCTATGCTCTGGTCTGCTGATATTATGATTTGAATGTCATTTTGAACGCCTTTATTCTTCATTGATTGTTTCAGCATGAAATCTTAGAACCTGGACAAGAGGGAAAAGTGAAAATGACACAAATGTACAGTTTAATACTGTATGTTTCGTAAGAGAAAGCAGGCGCTAAACCCAGCGTCTGAGACAGCTAAGCTATCAAGGTGCTGATGCTTTGTTCTGCTAAAGTTAAATCAGGCACCTTTCCTGTTTCATCTGATCTCATCGTACGTTTGCGATGTATTGAATCAGGCGAGACAATTATTACATAACCACAGGTTCAAACTTTTCTGAAGCGAGGAGCCCTTCAGGGCCTTCTCATAATTTGCTCCCTTGTGTCAGCAAAGATAAAATCATACAATATCTTACTGCCTGCTCATCATATCCTTCCTGGGTAGTAGTTAACATTACAAGGGAGGACTTGACTCTGCAACACTGGATTTCCCTAATCATGAAACAAATTGTCCTGTACATCAGCAGTAACAACCTCTCTGACAGCTCACATTGTATATCTTGACATTATGGAGGAGGGCTGCTCATTTTCAGAAGCAGAGTGTGGGACTGAATAGCTATAGAGCTGCTCCACTTCTGTACAAAACAAAAAAAACATCTTTGATTCCGTTTATGTATTGTTTTGATATTTCTTCATCAATGAAACACGTGGATAACAGTTTGCATGACTTTAACACCACAAAATACCAAAGGAGAAAAGTTTCATTGTAGATGTGAAAATGTGTTGACTACTGTCTTTTAAAATGTCTTATCCAACAATGTGGTAACTTGGGAGCGATATTGCATGCACCAAAAAGTCTGGTAACTATTTCTGACTGAACGCGCGCTCATCAAAAAGCAAACAACAACACGGTAGCGCCGGCCCTTTGTTTAAAAAAAAAAACAACAACAAAAAAACACCAACTATTGATAAAAAGCAGCAGAATTCCACTCTACAATCCAGGGATCATATACTGCACATGTGGACCTAAGAAGGAGGAGGCAAATCTTCAGAACGTGACAGATGAACCTGCGGCGGCTCTTTGTAGCTGCTGTACGACTCACAGAATCAGGGGTTACGTAGCAACTAGGGACATTCTGAATGAAGTCAGTCCACCATCAGCCCAGCAACTCCGTATAGATGAAGTGTCAATATACAAAATTTTCACTAATAACTCAAGAGTCTTTGTTTTTAAGTTGTCCATGGTTATTTGCTATTCATACGAGTATTATTACTATTGGCGTTGCTGTTCCAAAGGCAGGATTGCTTTCCGAGTCATGGAATTACCAACACCAAGTAACACCAGTTTAGACACATGAGGGGAACGAATTGGGTTCGTTGCAGATGTAGAATCAAACAACCATCATTTGTATGGCGTCATAATATAGCCTGACCTTTGCACACACATAACTTGATACCAGGTGGAAAAAGGAGCAGAAGAAAACAGGGAGAGAACAAAAAAAAAAAATCAATTTATTCTATAATAAAGACATGAAAGCAGGTGGAAATCTGTAATACCTCTTAAGAAAATCAAACTGGATTGTTCCATGTTCATTTTTACAAAAACCTATAGGGAACCTCTCCTCATGCCCATGATGTCATCATTCTATAAGCATCGAATGGTGCACATTAAAGCAAAAATGTTTCGTCATGCAAAGGAATTCAGGACTTAACATCCGGTGATGGGCAGACCATCAAACAAACAAACATATTCAGTATTCATACAATTGATTTCTTTTTCTGGGGTCTACTTGATACTGTCCAAGCCCTGTTTTAATTTCCTGTCAATCATCCATATTTTTTAATAAAATCTAAATTGCTTTTTCTATTTGTAGCCTCAGACCTGAAACACATAAGGATTTATCTCCAAAGTGCTGAGGCCAAGTCAATATAACAGTTAAAATATTTCTAGAGCTTGAATATTCTACATAATTTATTTCTTTGAGTGTCAAATCTGTGTGAGGACACATTTTGAAAATGTGACAAAAAAAAAAAGGCCAACGATGAAAAAAAATATTCAGCTGAAAAAGTTATTCTAACATTATCAAAATCTCAACTTTGACTCTACTACGGTCTATTTTTTTTCTAAAGTTTTTTTTTTTTTTTTTTTCCTGTAAAGGTTTTTTGACTTTTATGAGAAGTCTGTATTATCCTGAAGTGGGATGCAATTGGGTGTGTTGAAAGACTGTCCGGTAAAGCTGAACGGCGGGAGGTAAAATCTTCTCCACAGTCTCAGGAAAGCTGAAAATATGTCGCCATCCTAAATGAATAATTTAATCCTCAAAGTGTACTTCAAAGCTGCTCACCAGGTGGTGAGCCTCCCAACAGCTGCCTCACAGCTCAGCAGACAGTCAAAGATCGTGAGAGAGAGAGCGAGAGAGAGTGAGAAAAAAAAAAAGATTTTCTCCAAATGTTCAACAAAACTGTGTCTGGATGATAACATTGTGGAGAGTACAATCATACCTGCCAACAGACATTCCACTGTCTTTTGCAGCTTCTGTTCAAGGGGACAGAACAGTGTAACAGTGGTTATCCAGATGAAAGGGAAAGCTTAAATTGGAGGGGAAGCTTCCCACCTGGAAGATGATTCTAACTCTATTTGGCAAAAAAAAAAAAAGAAAAAGAGGAAGGAAAAAAAAAAGTGTTTCATAGCTTCTCATGATGAGCAGCACTTTGTGTTGCTCAAACCTGATCTTTTCCTGATGCCACCACTGACGATAAGTGCTCTAGATGAAACTCCGGCAGATGTTGGCAAATGCACCTCATTTTGAATTCCAAAAATAAATTAGTTTGTCATAAGTTATGGGCGAAAATGAAAACACACAATGGTAGGGAGCGTTGTGTGTTTGTGGCTGGTCATCATTATTGGCACCTCACAGTGACAGGCGGAGGAAAAGCTGCTGAATGCTGATGATCTCTCCGACGCGGCCAAAAACAAAAATATCCTACAGGAACGAATAATTTGCCTTGAGGAGGGGGCATTTGAAAAATAGGACCTTGGTTGTTTTGACATATTGTAGCTCGCACTCAACCTCGGCATGATGGTACACACACAAAACAGCCAAATATAACTTCATTATACCCGCGTGCCATTGTAGTTTCATTGACACTCCAGGCACGAAGAAATGGCAGAGGTGCAGAGCAGGAGGTTGCATCGGAACAAAATTGTGTCAGGTGGAAACATGAAGGGATATGATGGCATCAACAGTTCCCTGTAAATCAGACTGTACTCTGTTCCTCCAAGATGACAGTCGGAGCCTGACAGCTTTCTCCTCTGTTGGTGATCATGATGTGCCTGGTAAATGGCTATTGATTATTAAATGTTACACTATAAAGGAGTAAGATCATATCCTTTACGCAAATTGACATTTCGACATCTTTTATCTCATTCTTTTATCTTTATTCTGTATAAACCTCGACATAACTTAGTATAGAGTTTAGTATACCGGGGTCAAATTCTTTGTTTGTGCTACAAACTTGGCCAATAAAGCTGATTCTGATTCTCTTTTTTTTTTTTAAACATTTTTAGGAGACAAAAAGTATATTTTCATGTGGCTCTTAAGCCTGTTTGTTGATGTGACATGACCAGTTTATATTGTTACCAGATAAATTATAATAAAACATCATTTCATTTCAGCAACACCAACCTCTAGGCAGCAAATTTCTCTGATGCAGCATTTCAACAGAACGTTGCTAATTCATCTGTGTCATTAACAGGAAGTAACAGAAATGGGATTTGGTCACAAGGTGTGTGTGTGTGTGGGGGGGGGAGGCAGAAAACTGAGTGAAGATGATGTATAAAATCCAATTCATGATATATTGAGCCATTGTCCATTTCCATTGACTTATTAAATAGAGTTACTGTGGGAGGCAAATGATGGAGCTCCCCTGGAACTCCCTACATCTTCCCACTTAACAGAGAGGCAAGAGTGCGCCAAACCCTGCAGGCTGACAACGCTCACCAAACAAATCATGGAAACACATCCACAGGCAGTCCAGAGTAAATTGTTGCATTAACCCCCAGGCAAGGTTCCCCCCCTCTAGAATTCAATAAGCAGAGACACATTCCTACACATCCGAACGGAAAGCTAAGGATTTTTGACAACCTGCGGAGTCCACCGGTGCCAAGCTGAGGAGGCCGTCAGTGTTATGGGTCAGTGTGTTAATGGTTTTCGGTTTTAGGGTGTCTATCTTTTATTACTTATTCTCCTTTCTCTGGAATGATTATGACCCTGAAATTATAAGGGTACATCTGGGGATGAGAGGGATCCAAAAGAATCAAACTTTATTCTTATATTTTTCTGTATACATTTCTTTTCTCCTTTTTTTTTTGACTTTCTGTTCCAATAACAAAAATGTGTTTGTACTCTCAAGGGCTTATCATTTTCAATTCTAATACAGAATGAAAGTGACGCCTTTTTCTTTTCTTTTTTTTAAATCAAAGACTGATTCATTTTAAGCATATTTTTAGTCAAACCACAGAGACTGATTTTACTGCATGACTCATCCTCAAGGAAGAAATCTGCTGGGTCAGGGGTGAAGGAGAATGTCAGGAAACCGGTGCCATTATTTTGGCTTACCATAATCTCCAGATCAGATTAACTTTAATGCAAATTAATCAGAAGCATTATGTGATCTGCAAGTCTCATCTCCCTGCCAACAGTATGTTTAAGCGAGCTAATGTGGTGTGCACGTTGCCCTCCTGTCTACTCACATACCCGCTGACACATGTTCTGTAGCAACCATTGCTAATTAGATGAAATGCGTTTGTCCGTGAAGCAGCGGTGGAGAGCTGACTACAAATGAATGTTGACTGCATCCACTCAACATGAATTCTGCCTGATCTCACTCTCCTTTCTACTCCCTATTTTTCTTTGGAACCCCCCCCCCCCCCTCCCAAAAAAAAATCCAACCATTTTGTCGGTGTTAGCGTTCTATATCACGCCTTAGGAATGGCAATGCAAAGCAAAGCATTGATAATGACAAAACCCCAGATTTTAAAACTGAAGTTAAAGCATCCAATTAGCAATATATGGTAATTCTGACATTTTACTTGTGCATTAAGTAAGGTTATTCTGCTCTACGACGCGGCTCTCTACAGCCTTTGCTTGGTCCACGTCTATATAATACTCAATCATCCATAGACAGAAACAGAGTCGCCACACATCATCAACATTGTTGGATACAATACGTGTGCTATAATTGATATTTGAGTCTTGCATCATTTACATAACAAGATGCAATCAAATATTTAGAGATCAGAAACAAGCTTTATGAGGAGGCTTAAGGGCAGTGTTTAAGCGTCTCTCGCAACCAAATGAGAGAATGCTGTCAACATTCATTGTAAGAAACTTTGGTGGAAGGATAAAAAACCCAAAGGAATACACAAAGTACTGATAATATTTGATTTGATGTGTGCAAATAAATAATCAACTGCCATGTATGGAGTAGCTTGGCTAGGTCGATACACCACTGGCTTACTAACCAGTTGGCCTGGATTGGTAGTCCCTGTGTGTGCGTGTGCGTGTGTGTGTGAGTTAAAAGCACCTTCACATATGTGCTATTGATATTTTTAGACGCCGGTAAACTGTTCTCAGACAGCGTTGCTGAATCTTTCACATGACAAGCACCGTACCTGTTTTGTGTTGCCTCTTTCACATGATGATGCCCAATTAAATGAAGAAATTATGGAATTTCATTTCACACACTCATTTGTAAGTGTTAAATCCTTGACATTTATGAATAGCAGAAAAGTTCATCCTGCGTGGTTTTGTTTTGTTTTGTTTTGTTTTTTTTAAATCTTTGGATTATTCAGACACTCAAACAGCACACATCCCTGCTTTCCCTGGTTCTGTTTTAAAATATCCAGCAGTAAAATGATTTCATTCGAGCTTCCACAAATGGCCAGAAGGTTAAACACACCGACAGCTGCGTCTTATCTCGTTAATCCCAAATATCATAATGTTATTAATTGCTTTGGCACCCCTAGCTGTTATCTACCCTGCCTGATTAAAATAGTCAACTATCCAGAGAGCGCACGTTTTGCCTTGTCAAACCGTACTTCAGAACTCCATTCAGGCTGCTCAATTCTCATGAAGCCAGACAATTTTTCCAGGTGCTGTTTTTTTCCTCCTCAATCCCTTTTTTTCCCTCCCTTTGCTATTGACAACCTCTTCCCCTCTTATAGACATGATCTGACAGGAAATCTTTGAGAGGCAGCACTGTGCTAACTGCCCAGAGATTTCAACTGTCTGTTCTTGCTGGAGGAGAAGCTGAACGCTGGCCTCCTATTAGTCTAAACACATGGAGCCCCCCTCTCCATCCCGTCTCCCTCTTTCTCTCTATCATTTCCTCTCCTGCTCTCTTTCTCACTTCTCATCCCAGGCCTGGCGAGGGGGCTGACAGCTCTCAGCGTCCCAGCCTGTCAAAAAGGGCCTGTTATTCAGCACCCTCCCTCTGGGACCGGAAGGAAACACACACACACACACACACAAAAATCAGTTGACACGCACACTCACAGAGCATGCCTTCACAAAGGACTTGTACACAACACACTCCCACACACTCTGTCTCTCTTGCATATACACGCAAATATATCTCCTGTGCCCACGAAATACTTGCTCATACAGAAACTTTTGACTGCTCTTAGAGGATGTTCTGCTTGTTGTCAGCATTCCTCAAAATATGCTGACATTTTGCATGCACTCATCAGGATCAAATGTATTATCCATACAGACACTAATTTACAGAGCCTTCGCCTCTCCCATAGCAGCGCTGACACAAAACCTTTGCTTTATGGAGTCCTCTTGTCAATCCATGTGATTGGCTAAAATTTACCAATCATTAGCAACAATTTAATGATGTCTGGTGAATTGGAAGAGCTGACAGGTGTCCAATCATTAGTTTGAAATGATTCCTTAGAGATTTTGAATGCTGGCTTGCAAATGAACATGCAGGTGTCTCCACAGCTGTATTCCCAAGTCCATCACAATACTATGTGCATACTAAGGAGCAAAAATTGCTCAGGCTGCTATGTCGCCCTGACAATATGGAGCAGATTTTTTTTTTTTAACCACATTTGAAAGACAGATAAAAAGGAACAGACGTGATTATTTTCGTCAAATAAAGAAATAAAAAAAACACACAAAGACAGAAAACTTAATTGGGAATGATTAAGAAAAGCACTGGCATTGTATTTTCAGAAATGACATGGTAATAAGTCATGATCATATAAAATTTTTTTTTTTTTAAATTGCTCATTTGTGTTGGCTTGTTAAAAAGACCAGCGTGTTTTCATTAGTATGTAACATATCTGTGATTATTTTGGAAGAATTGATAAATGAGCAAATGAGGATGAATCCTTTGTAAAGGATGGTAAAATATTAAAACCATATTAATGTTTTATAAATGAATTCACTGAAATTAATAAAGATCATTTTAGATAAAATGGTAGTTTCTTTTGTTCCCCTGAGAAATATTTCAAATGCACACACACACACCCCAGACACATGCACACACACACACCCCAGACACATGCACACACACACACACACACACACACACACACACACACACACACACACACACCACAGACACACAAAATCAATGTTCACTTCTGTATCATTTTTTGAAGAATAAATACTTGCCTTAATTTGTGAAAAATAAATTTACACCGAGCTCCTGCTGTGTTGTATCTTTTTTTTTTTTTATTATTATTTGAACCTGCAGCCTGGATTTACTGAGGGGTTAATACCTTTTAAACTCCAAAGACTTAGTGATGATCGCATGCGCTGCAGCCAGCCGGAGCTTCAGGAGCCTTTAAAAACCATCGGAGTTGCTTATTTATGACATCATCCGTCATATAAAACACTCTTGCCCATTGACTCAGGGTGTTGGAAATAAAAATCAGACAAAAGCAATGAGAGAAAGGCTTTTTATTTCAACTTTTACTACCTGAAAAGTGCAAAGAGAGAACAAACTTCTCCGAAATGCCGGCTAAGCATAAACACCTCCTCGCTTCCCATGTGGCCCCTTTGTGAATAATTTCCCTCAAATCGAAGTAATCACAGTATTAGTGCCCTCTTTATAAAGACTTTACTGTTTGCTAAATAAGGAGCTCTCTTCATTTTTCTTCTCGACGCTGGCTTAATTGCATTAAGAATTAATGGTGCATTTTCACGGCCAAGCTCACCACCAGACACCAGTTACACTGCTCTTCCTGCTGGGCCCAATGCCACACAGCGGGCCCAGAGGCGCCTGTCGTGCGCCAACACCGGTCTCAGTCCTGCTCGGGGGTGAGAAACTTTGCGCTATACATATGCATGAAGATCCCTCATATCTCCCCAAAGGCAGCTATATCTCACCATTAGTCGCTCTCAAAAGTCTTCTGCGGTGCACAGTATTGACTTTTGGAATAATTTCAGGCAATCCCAGATGTGATTTATGATGATGTACATTATCGATCACTTAAGGAGATATTTAGGTATTCAGAATAAAAAGTTATGTTCTCATTATGTTGATGGTGTAAGGCGCCAGGCCAAGAAGAGAGAGAGTGAGGGTGGGTGGGTGGGTGGGGTCACCGTACACATTACCGGAGAGGTAATTAGCACATCTGAGTAACAGCAGCAACCCCCCCACCTCCCCTTCTCTGCTCTCCCGCTGCTGAGGCTTGGCTGACTTGCTTTAGCGTTAGCACAAATTGATACTGTCGCCCCACAGGTGGGAAACTAGCTCTCATCACCTCATCACCCCAGAGGATGTGAGACACAGCAACATATATTAAACCACTATCCTCGCAGCATGTGGCTAGTGTCTTCATGAGATATTTTACTCTTTATGGAGCCCATGGGGGACACACAAATCCAATACAGCTCCCTTTTGGAGGGGAACAGGCGAAGGCATACATACAAACAACTGGGATTTCGAGTGGTTCCTCTGCCAGAGGCAAGAAAAGGGACAAGCCATTGGAATGCTCTGGGCGAACACATCAGCAGTGGCAATGCCATGGGCTCGGAGACAATAGGAAATGAGGGAATTTACCTAATGTGAGATGGTGCATGATTGAAGTCTTACTGCTCTTCAGGGTCGATATTGCAGACTGAGAAAGGATATAATCCACCACAATGTCCCGAGTGTTTCCACATAAGAAGTCGCAGCTTTACACTTATGGAAGTGTGGAGAGGTTATTGTCAAAGTCAGAAATGAGTTGACATTTATTTGTGCATGCTACAACTTCCTCTAGCAGGCAGTTTGGCTTCAAACCAACGATGCCATTACCCTCTTTGGGCCTTGCTGATGATGGGAGACACCAGACTTTTCTTTGTGGCGGAGAAGAAGAAGAAGAAGAAGAAAAAAAGAAACATGCGCAACACTTTCTAAAGCTGTTAATGTTTTATCCCCTAATTCACAAGGCCGAGACTTGGGAGTACGTCTGTGGGAAAGCCTTGGCTGGACTTGGTGGAACCAGCATCATTAGTGCCTGTCTCCCCGGGGTGGCATGTGTGGAAATTACTGCCCCAATCAATAAGCAAAGTCCAAGTGTTGAAATATTTATCCAGACAGAGCTTCATCCTTGCGGTGGACTGAGTACTCTTCCTGCACCTTAAAGGGTTATTCAGAAAGCCATGTATGGACAAGAGTACACCTTGAAATCAATGGGGTGCCACTCACTGGCTGAGTGCTGAGTGCTACCCAAGTCCATTAATTTATTTTCAATACATGGAGGCAGAAACAAGGTAGGAAGCGGAACTCTCTTCCTTACAGTGGACTTGAAAATAGAGTTGTCACAAACTTCTGCTACTACAAGTACTTCTAAAAATATCAATATTAGATTTTAAGTGGAGGAAAAAACAACATTTATGAAACTTACTTGTCAGCATGAGACTAAAGATGTCGTAGGAGATGATGGAGCTGGATTGAATTGATTTTTTTTTTGAAGTAAATCTGTTAATACATAAAAGCATTAAATTCGAATCTATCTTGTACTGAAAGACACGCTTCACACATCGGTGGATAGCTGGTGAAATAATAAAAGTATAAGTCATTGTCTGTTTACACAATAAACATCGCTGATTGATTCAGCAAAGGCCAACAAATATACAGCCGACATCATGGTGTGATTCTCTCGGCAAGACTTCCTTTTGAACTCCAACACTTAGCTTGTTATCTCACTTTATCTTCCCAGAGAGCATGTTACGGACGATTAAAAGCTCTATGTGATACTTTGGCTAACATCTCATTATAAGAGAGAGCCCATTTGTATTGCTTAGAGTCCACAAAGGATGACAGCTAACTTTCCCTCCTCAGCTTGAAGTACTCTGCTGAAAAATACGCTCATTACAGAAGCATGAAAAAAAAAAATTGTTCTCATTCGTTAGGTTAGTGTAACAGTTTCAGGACTCAGCAATAGGAACTTTGTCTGGCTGTGTTCCTAAGAGATGTGCCAGAATAAAATTGTTCAGTGTCGTCCTTTTTTTTTTTTTTTGGTTACTTCCTCTGAATGATGCTTCATTATGTTTGGATGTTTGGTCAGATAATGTTTCAACAACTCCCAGTAACATCTGATCCTTCACACCTCTGACCTTCAGCAGGCCCCAAGAAGAAAAAGAAGAAGAAGAAGAAGAAGAAGAAGAAGCAGAAGAAGAAGAAACCAACCTCTTTAAACACTTACTTCACCCTCTGGGAAAAACAAGGGGACTGAATTGCTTTTGCATTTCTTCATCCTGCTTTATTGTAGAAAGTCAGAAACCTTTAAAGACCACATGAAAGTCTTCAGATGTTTTCTCCTCCGCAGAAGAGACCATGTGTGCAGAACAGATGCATAATCATTCCCTTAATAAAAATAATCTGATCACGTTGATGAACTAAAGGGGAACAATAGACGGCATAAATCTCTGTGCTGGCATCAGTGTTAACAGTCACTTCGGGCCCGAAGTGCGTGTGTGTGTGTGTGTGTGTGTGTGTGTGTGTGTGTGTGTGTACCAATACTGACATCCTTCACCAAACATTCTAAAAGAATTTCTTCTGTAAACCCATTTCTGGTATTCACAAATATTTCTTGTTCTTTTCTTTGTTAGGAAATGCCAGGATCCATGTATAGACGAGCATCTTACACACACTGGAGTGCTGACAGGTTTGTGGAGAAAAAAAAAAATCCCATATGATTTGTGCATTATCATTATTTTTTCCGTAGTAATCATATATCACGTATCTTAACTTTAATAATTACTGATATTGTTTCACAAAGCAATGGGGATTTTAAATATAAAGATGAAACACATTTCAATTTCCTGGACTCAAACTAACAATAATCACATTCTCTTATGACTAAATGAGATTTTGTCAACAAAAAAGACCAAATTTAACGATAATAAAATGAATCAAATATTAATAAAACGAATATCCTTTTTGATCAAAATGCTAAGTCTAAATCAAAATCAGCTGTATACACAAAAAACCCTGAATACACACATTAAAGCTCAATACAGAAAAAAATCAGTTTCCAGTTACTAAAATCAGAAAAAACAGGTTTTAGTCCGCTGAAACTTGAATTAAAACAAGATGAGGATGACCAAATATAATGAAAACCTACACGAACATCTGATACAGGACTATAAGGACTAAATTAAAACAAAGTAATAAGTTGCCAAAATTAACACAACGTAGCAGATCAGTTATGCTGACACAGGCTCCGGTCTGTTAATGTGCTGATGGTACATTAAGAATGCTGTCTTTCCAATAATGACCCTGATGAACCAGCCAAGCTCAGATATCTCTGGTGAAGCCCCTCCCCCTCCAGTGGTCTCTCTCTCTCTCTCTCCTCATCACGGTGTTTATTTTGCAAATAATTATAGCTCCATGCACCTTTTCCTTGTTTTCTTCTTTGTTTTGTTATATTCATGTCCACTGCTGATGCTATAATGGATGACAGCTTCCTTCCTGCTGAACCACTAAAGATTATTCCTGCGATTTTTCTTTCACGCATTCTTGAATCCTCTTTCAACTTTTCTTTTTTCAATTTCTGTGTGCGCCTCACAGCCCCAGTCCCATTGCCTTTTATGGGGATTGGCGGCGTATTTGTCTATGCTAATCAAGAACAAATGGCACACGTTTTTCACTTTATGAGGACAACGGGAAGCATCACCATAAATAAATTCGGCCAAAATTCTGCAGTTAAAGACACATGGCGCAATGAAAAAAAGGCGCTCTGAGGATTCTCAAGGAACAAAAAATTAACAACAAACTTAGGATGGTAGTGGTGGTGAGTGAGATCCATTGCCTGAGCCCCTAATTGTGTTGTACTCCTCATTAACTGAAAGGTCTTCATTAGCCATGGCATCGCTGTTGTCCCCCACACAACGTTAAATTAACATTTGCAGTGTTTGTGATTGTCATTTGTTTGCCTTGTCAGTTTACATTTTCCACTTCAGATGAGAGGCTGTCTCCAAGTGCTTGCTTTAGATAAGCCGAGGTGCCTTTTGGGTACAAAGAGTTCAGAACACAAATTCACCGAGGACCCCCCCCCACACACACATACACACACCCATCCACCCCCTCTGCCTTTGCTCAGCTGCTTCCCTGACCCTGTTCACACATCTGAATGAAGATGCGACAGGCATGTGGAAAAGATTTCCGAGCATGTCGTCCTTCTATTAGAGTTCTGGATCCCGAAGAGAAGCTATGTTACTGAGATCATGAATGGAAAGAAGAAGAAGAAAAAAAAAAAGAATTTCTGTGGGAGGCCAGAAGAATGTACCGCACAGCATTCATGCAACAGAGAGCGCATCTGTAACCAATTCTGTCTGCAGTGTCGGACCTCCCTCCAACATTAAATCTGCAATGCATCAGTGATCGTCTATGCACACATGCAGGTATACGTATGTCCATTGGGGTATAGGTGTGTGTTTCAGCCTGTACGTTTGCTCGAGCGTGACGTGTGTGTAAGAACGTGTATGTGCGCGTATGCTCATACATGCACATAATTGAGTCTGTGTTTATATTTTCATTTCTTGTATGCTTCCAAGTGAGGTGTGTGCATTTCTATGATCCAGTGGTGTGGCCCTCTGTAGTGTGGCTGTATATGTTCTTCAATATGTCTTTCATGGTTTAGCGTGGATGCAGTCCAAGTCGCCCAGCTGCTTTAGATCAACACTCAATCACGCTTCACCTCATCCTAGCTTAAGTCTATCTGATTCACATGATTCACTGATCTGACCACCTCAGCGTGTCCCTGCTCAAAGTAGCTGGCAATGTCTGCTAGATTTGATTTCACATCCCTTCCATATTACAAACACTGGACATATTGGTACAGAAAATGGGCAGATGGCAAATCAGGACTGACTGCAAACTGTCAAAATCAAATGTCTTCTGATACTAATATTCAAAAAAGAATATGGGAGAGCAAATTTTAACCTTTCTAGAGGATGATAAGGCATCATTTCTGCAAGAACTACGAAGTGAATAATATTAAAATACGCCAAGGATGTTAGGATTTAACTCTGTTTGGATGCTTTCCAAAAGACCACTCAATTAATTTAAATGAAGCTTAGTTAAAAGGTGTTTAATTTTAAAAAGGTGTGACTGTTTATCTCTCAGTTGACATCTTGTGTTGTGTAAATTTTTTTGTTATTTCTTATTATTAAGTGTTAAACAAATTCATTGTCTTCCTCTGGCGAATCATACTCATATTCACACTCTTTTCAGGTGTTAACTGAAATGTGCCTCTGGTGGATGAAGGAGCTGTTTGGGGGTTTTTTTGTATTTCACATTTGGTAAAGTTGAAACTGTAATAGTTGTCAGACTGAAAAAACAACAACTACAGAGCTGCAGATAAAGAATAATCTTTCAAAGTCCCAAAAAAAAAATATCAAAATAGATGAGATGCACTCCCGGCGTCTGACACATAATATGTAGGGACCTTGAATATCAGAGGAAAAAAGGCTTGCTTGTCGCGCGCGCAAAAAAAAAACTAGAAACTGAAAACAGAAGGAGGCATTGCTCTGTGTCTCTGTCTCACTGCGCATTTGGGACTTGCTGTTGCAATATCAAGTAAAACCACAAAGTTTACTCTTGCTTTAATAGGCGGACAAAGAGGGCCCTGGCGCTGGCCCCCCGCACCCACCGCCGCTGCCAGATGCTGAAATCCCAGGATGAAGATGTGACAAACGGCGAGTTGCTGCTGCAGACTCATTCACAGTCTCCTCGCTCTCCAGTAGATTAATACTGAGGCGCGTTGTCTTTATTTTCTCAAGCTTTTTTTGGTGCATGATATGATCACTCATATTCAACATACATGCATAAATAAATAACCGTGTCCATGGATTAGTTGGGTTGTTTTACTTGAGTGAAGCGCGCAGCTCTGTGTTCTTGACTGTTCATCTGATGCCAACAGTGACCTTTTAACGTGCTCATAGCTCGACTGGGAAAACCCCGGTTGATAACCACCACCATTAATAAAAGATACCCCTGGGCATGTTGAAGGGTCTCTACTTAGGACGTGTACTCTCAAGAAAGACTTCAAACCTGCAGTAAATGACCACGGAACCTGTTTTGCCCCCCCCCCCCCCCGAGGCAACTGACTAGGACATGAAATGCCACATTCGTAGCTTCCAGGGGTTCAGTGCAGTGACTGACAGTAATCAGTCCAGAGAACATTTAAGAGTAGACAAAGCCAAAGTTCTGCAAAAAAAAAACAAAAAACAAAGGACAGAAGGAAAGAAAGAAAAGAAGAGGAAGAAAGGGGTGATGGAGGCTACACCATGAACTGCAGGAGAAGAAGACTTTTAATGAGACACAAAACAACAAATGCCAAAAGAAAACATGACCAAGGACGAGCAGGAGATCCAGAGAATAAACCAGGCCGCCAACAGCAGTTTGATCTGAATTTGTCTTCTGTATTCACCAGTTCTATTTTTCGACTGTTCACACTTGGGTTTTGGGAACTTTCAGACCTCACGGTGTTAACAATCTAACCAACCAATCCTTATTTTAATTTAAAGAAAAAATCTGTGAGCAGCCACGTCTGTGCAGATCCAGATTAAAGGAAGTTTCTCAGCATAAACATGTTTCAAGATTGGAAACTTTTCACATCAATAATATCGGAAGAAAGTATAGCTTCACAAAGATACTGCCACATCTGAAATTAGAAACGCATTTTTTCATCATTTATTCCACCTTTCTCGCATTTATTGAAGAATTATCACAATTTTTATCAAAATCAACAGAACTGGTGAGGTTTGGGAAGTTGTCGGATTTTCATGAGTCTCTTTTTCTTTGGACATTCATTTACATTTGCTATTACAACACACTGATACAAATATATAACAGCGATGCAGTCGGGTATAGATTAAGAACGTATGGGGCCCCGAGGTGCACCCCCCCCCCCCACACACACACACACACACAAGCACACTCTTCCCCCAACCCTGATTATAGATTTTTTGCATCGGCTACTATCTATTGGAAACACCTGTAGCTTAAAGAGGATTACACAGACCGGTTTCAGCCCCCGAGCACAACCTGGAGGACTGTATGAACACCTGGAGATACCTGTGCTCACTCAATGCCTTACGCAAGCACATACCTGCCCACCTCTAGCAATACAGTACACACACACACATTGTTGTACTTATATGTTTGTGAGGACTTTCATTGACATAATACATTCCCTAGCCCCTCACCCTAACCCTAACCATCTCAACTGACTGCCTGACCCTAACCTTGACCCTAAACCTAACCAGAACGTAATTCTAACCTCGACCCTAAAACCAAGTCTTGACCTGCAAACGGCCCTTTGAAGATGTGAGGACTGCCTACAATGTCCTCACTCTGTTGGTTAAATATGTATTATAGTCCTCAATATGTAGCGAGTACAAGAACACACACACACACACAGATCGATTCATGCTGTTCTACATAGGTAGACCTAACTAGACATGTGCAGTGGCCCGAAACTCACATCCTTATTCAACCACTCCTCTCTTTCACTCTCTCTTTCTCTCCGCTCGCCAGTGAAACAATTAAAAGTCAAAGCATACCAAATTCCTCAAGGAACGATATGACGAAAGACTTTGTAAAACTGTGGCTAGCCAAAAAAAAAGAACATTTCAGATTATATATCTGTCAAATGAAACAACGCCTATCTTGGTGAACAACTGACTGAAATATGAAGTAAATCACCAAGTCACAGCATTAAGATTCATTCAATAATCCAATATGGCTGCCAAGGGAAGTTAGTTTGGACTTTTCCAAATGTTTTAGAAATAAAGAAAAATATAACGCTTTCAAATGCAACTTGTTTATGTGTGCTTTTTTTGTATGAACACAATGCAAATATCATATAAACTTCATGTGTTATCAGCCAAATCGGTTTTCAAATATCCGAAAAAGAAAGATCCAATACGGGGAATCCTTATATGAAAATGCAGGTTTTCGATGTCTTATTTCTTTCTTTTATTTATATTTTCTTTTAAGGTTAGTATGAGGCCACAGCTGGAGGACCTTTAGAGGCCCCTACAGGTCTGAGGCCCTCAGGCACTGGCCCAATCAGCCGGATGGCTAATCCACGCTTGCATGCGCTATTGTAACAGTGGCAGATGAAATCCCAGGTTGTCTTTCTCACACACTCCTTGAGTTTCTCATCTGCTCTCCCTGGGTTAAATTATGTTACTTTCAAATATTTTTTGGCTCACCGAATATTCCTCTTAATGTGGGGTCCGCTGAGTTGAAATCCAACACCCACCTTAGTCCCCTTTTCCTCTCTACTACATACACGTGTGTTTGATTACTCCTTCCACTTACAAAGACAACCAGTACGTGTCCCATCCCCAGAATTCTCCATCTCATAACAGACTTCCACCACAGGAAATAAGGAGAAGTCAAAGGTCAAGGCAAAAAAAAAAAAAAAAAAAAAAAAAATCCAAACAAAAGAAATAACATAACAAAACAAAAGGAACAAAACAAAACAACCACTGGAGCGGGATTTTTTTCCCCCCCCCTTTCATTACATTGATTACTTTATTGAATTTTGCATCACATTGCAAAGATGTGGGTATTTAGGTATAATGACGACTGAAAACACACAGTAAATACAAAGATGGAAACAAAGCTGACTAAATGTAGTATACAGTAAAGTATTGTGCAGTGTACTGTAAGATACTACAATGTATGCCTGTCAATGAATATGAACATTGATTTAAACCATGTGAGATATTTTCCAAGGCCTTGATATGATCTCCCGAACTGAAGCTGCTGTTATTGTTTTGTCTCTATCTGGTTTGCATTGACTTTGCATGTCAGTCACAACAGACTTCTTTTTTTTTTCTTTAGTCTTTTTTTTTTTTTTTTGTCTTTCTTGCTCTTCAATTTCTTTGAAGGCTGAAAAAAATCCAGCAAAAATAATTATGTTTAAGCACAATTTCAAATCACTTGGAGAACTTCAAAGCCCGGTTCACGAAACAAAGGCTATTCACAGTCAGTGGTCTGCGGAGCGTGCACTCACAATACATACCAGATTACTCACCCTCATTCAATGCAGACACACAATATATTCACTCCGGCATTTCCCTCTGTGCTCGGTACAGCGGATGCCCACACAGGGACAGGGAAAGCCATTGTATCTAATTGCAATGCTCGGGATTTTGATTACACTCTTGGCTTGAAAGCACAACACTGTAAAAGAACAATTGCTCAGAGAGCCCCAAGCAGCAGGTGGTGCAATTTCAGTCCCTCCTTAATGAGAGAACATATCAAAAGGTAAAAGGGAGGAATTTATACTTTAATTCCATTTCTGAAGTAATAAAAACGTGGGGCCGTTAATTTATTAGTTTATTAAGGGTGAAACTCAAGCCAGGACCATGTCTCTCTCTTTGTGTTGGGTTTTCAAGGACCCTTCTCTCCCGGTTTGTTTTGCCCATATTTCTGAAATTATTAACCTCGAAGCGAACTTCCCACAGGGGTCAAGTGATGTAATGGATTAATAATACGACGGTAATGTTCGGGAGCTTCTTTGTCTCAGGAAAATACCTTTATATATCTTCACATTAATTCAGTTCACACGTCCAGTGACCTCACATTGAACACTGCATGGAATAAAGTTTCTTATTAGTTTCACTCATCAAAATGAATTTATAGGTCTAATTGGTTCACAACGAGTACAAAACTAATGAATAATCAGCTTGTGATTAAAGAATACAAATACTTAAAATGTACAAACAATACAATGAGAGCCATATTTTATACATCCAGGGATGAGTATTATACCAAAGTCTTGAACACAGATGCTTTTACAAAATGAAAATTACATCACAAATAATGTCACAAAGCATTTTGAAAATGCCCAAAAGCTGTAATTTACAACCAAACTCAAAACCGTTTAATAACAGGAAAATATAAACCAATACGCCCAAGTGTGACCTAACTTATTTTGTCTGTTTTGGCTCTTTAATTTGATGTTTCATCACAATGAAATTTCTCCACTCAAAGTAGTTTTACAACATGAAAATAAACTGCAATCGGAATTATTGAAGCAATATGTTTGGCGCATTCAAAAGTATCATTTTAATACCCCAGATCCCTGGGTAAAAAACAAAACAAAACAAAACTCGTGTTTTTTTATTTTAAATGTTTACTGCGGAAACGTAGTCGAGAATAAAATGTGGGTTGTTTTTGTTTTTTATGGTCAAATTGTTAATTAAAATAACTTAAACATGCTGACTTTCAACAGCTATCTTCAAAGTTAGAGAGAAGACTATAAAATTCAATTTAAAAGCCATTGTGCAGAGAGAGCATAAAAAAGTGTTGCTGTGGATTCATTTGCATGTTACATTTTTTAAATGATTATTCTTAATACATTTATGAGTGAGCGACCCTGAGTAGAAAATGTGGCTGCTGTCACTCTCTTTGATTCTATCTGCTCAATCTAGCAATTTTGCATCATTGACCTTGCACATTAAAAACTGAAGAGCAGGACTGGTTGATAACAGATAGAAAAACTCTCTCCCTCTCTTCTCTTCTCTCTCTCTCTCTCTCTCTGTGCTGATGTAGCGGTAGCCAGCGGGTGCGCTGCTGTGCAGTGAGTAAAACTCACTCTCTGACACCTTTACAGACATGCTGGCGACAAATGCTAACGCCTGTGGGCTTTGGCTTCCTTACTAGCACCCCCAGCTGCCCTGCCTGTGGTGGTGGTGGCGGTGAGTTCAAGCCCCAGTAGTGGATTGTGTACAAAATGCAGGTGAGCACAGAAAAGTTTCACCATTGAAGTGAAGCTGTCTGACGATCGATCCAATGCATCTGTGATCACACAGATTTTATAGACACTAAATATACTACACCTATGCAGTATTTTCGAAATTTTTTTATACATAATCGTTACTCAAACTGCAGCTTCTTTGCTGTAAACTTTTGCGAGTCACCCAGCTGAACAAAGGAATGTGAAACACAAGGTGAAGAAGAAGAAGAAAGTGTTTAAGAATACAACACACACAAAAAAAAATGTAGTTTTCCCTTCTGACACATCCTGTGTGCAGCAGTGAGCAGCTGCAGGGTCCACCACCGTCTGCCGGTGGAAGCTGCCTTTAGCATCAGAATAATAGCAGTCTCGAGCACCTCTCTTAACTCATCTTTTAACAGTGTTTTTTAATCATTTTTTCGCTAATTACTTCCCCGTGTTTCATTCTGTGCACCTCACCGATCTGTTGGTTTTGATCATTTTATCTTTTTTTTTTTTACCTCATATGCTCTTGTTACTTTTTTGTGGAGCATTTTGTCTTTGCAGGTGCAAGAGTACAGAAATATATCTGCTTCGCTTTAAAAGAAAGCATTCGCTCGGCACGTGTAAATCCGTTTCTGATAATGTTTACATGGCTAGAGTTTTAGTCTTTATGCGAAAGGCGTATTTTTGCACACAAGAATTGAAATACTTTAAGATCTCGTTTGTCTTATCATAGCTTCATAAACAATTGATCGATTCATTCAAAAATCACATTCAACTTAATTTCACTTATTTCGGAATTTAATTTACAAGGATCAGTTGTAATGATTCGGCGCATCAACCACACGCCGTCATCCAGGTAGTTTCTGCCAAGTGATGTGTCGCGTTCTCACTTCAACCAAGTCGCCGGTGCACTTTAGCTTCCTCTGACAACTCTTGAGGTCAGTCAGCAATCGTTCCTGCCTCCTCTAATTTGTCGGTGCATATATAACTCAGGAATTCAAGGTAAGCACTCCGACTTTTGCGATTTGGAGTTACTTTATCTCTAATTAAAAGTAATTCTGCTGCTGACTCTCCTGCCTTTACAGCCAAGCCACAGTTGAACTTATAATCAAAATTAGGGCTTTTCTCTAGGGTATTATTAATATATTAATAATAGATCACTACAATAATAAATTAATCATACCCTCAGCCTTTGTGCACCTTCCTTAAAACCTAAAGAATAGTTCACGCATCTAGACACAGCATGAGCAGCCGGCGCGGGTAGTTAAGTCATGTATTGTTGTGTGATTTACGCTGTTTGCCTCGAGTCAACAGACTCAGAAAACAACAAACTCCGAAGGTAAACAACGTTGATGCACCGGGGCATACTCATCTTGATTAATGAAAGGAAGTCAGATCTCATGCAGATTAGTGCAGCGGAGGACAGACTCCTCTGTGAATATTAATTTCCTTGAAGAGGTGCTCTCGCCCTCTCTCCTCAAACACTGCTCAATATACTGGAGGTCACCAGTGAAGGTCACAGACAAAGTTGTCTGGCAGCTAAATTAAAGTGCTTCACTAATGGACTCAAATTTTTTTGTGTGAATCCAATCAGTGTTAAGCTGTTATTTCTTATCCTTCATCACCCATCTCTGTGTCCTAATGGGTGCCATTATTTTTAAAGACCTTTTTGAAATCAAATGAAGTATTTATTCTTCTATAAACAAATACGTTTAGAATCTTCGCCCCCCGTCTCATATTCTTCAAGCGCATTTTAATATCTTGATAATTTGATCTTGAATTTCCCCCTTTCCACTTTTTTTTTTTTTTTTTTAGTTTTCTTTAAAATATCACAATTGATTGCCATTATTCCAAATTAAGCACTTCTCTTTACACCCCCAAATAAGCAGAAATGATTTACAAAAATCTAACACAGGCCTCCTCCTGAAGCTTTTTGTTGTTGTTGAGGAACAAAACTGCAAAATGTTCATCTACTGAACAATACTTCAAGTGACCTTGACAGACTCACATACAGTAAGCACACCCTCATGGCGACTGATGTGAAGAGATAGCCAGATATAAAACTTATCCAGTTCTTTCACCTGTCAGTGTTCACGAGGGGGGGCGGGGGGGGGGGGGCTGCTGCTGCTCGGGGGTATCGGTGACAGAGTGTGTGTGTCTGAGGAGATCAGTTAGGGAGATTAACAGCTCAGTCCATCTCTGTCACAGAGTGCCGCTGAACCTTGACACAGCTTAGAGGTATTACGAGGTCACCCAAGTAAATGGCATCTCGGCACAGGAGGGGGCGGGGCGCCAGGATGTACGCAGATACCTGATGGTATTGATTGGTGTGGAAAATTATGCAATAATGCCTCAAGGAGTTATACATCACACCTTGTATGCTTAATACAAGGTACGGTATCTCATTAAAGCAGAAATGAAACTCAGCCAAGGACTATTGGGCTTTTTACAGTGCTTTTCATTGTGATTAAAAAAAGACAAATATATATATATATATATATATATATATATATATATCATAGCCTGGATTTAATGTTGGAGAGAAGGTGTAAAGAATTGTCTTGGAAAAAAAATCAATATCTCTTTCAGGGATAGCAGAGAAACACAACATGATTCAAGGCTAGTCGGGGGTTGCTCACAGATAGAGGGGCGGGAATACGTTTCACCGCCTTTACTAACAGCATTATACCCACGATGGCGTTAGAGTTGGTGTGTATTTCAAGTTAAACTTTCAATGCAGTGGAAGTTGTCTTATGGAGGGTTTTGCAGTGCAAGCCTTGCTCAGCTTTGTGGTTAATATGATCATCAAACACTTCTTTTTTTCTTTCCTTCCATAGATGGAACACACACCATGTCTGGTGTAAATCTCTGTCTGTTTGGACAGAATGTTGGAGAAGCAAAAGCTAACAAAACTAACAGGGAGGGTTTTTTTCTTTTGGACAAATAGTGCCTTGTGTGTGTGTCTGTACATGTCCGCCTGCATGTTTTAAAGCACTGATATACTGTACACCACACACACACACACACACCACACACAACACACACACCTGAGTTTTGGTGCAAGCGTGTTTATTCTCCCACAAGATGTGCAGTACTGGAAGAATTTCTTTACAAAAGTGATCCTGCTTTTTCAGTATCAATAGCAGCTGCAATATAAGCTGCTATTAAGTTAGATTTAGCACGGCTCCTGCTCTGCACAATTTTGGATAGATTAAAAAGGTGTCCAATAAATCAAACGCAAAGCAATGACTCAGCCTTCTGTGTGCAGGATATGAAAAATCCTTGGGGTTTGATATACGTTTGACTAACTTCACAGCCCTCGAACAGTCACTTCCTCTAGCAGACAGGCACAGAAAGAAATATTGTAGTTATTATTTACAGTAGTCATTGTAAAGGGTGGTGGGTGTAAAGCAATGAGATAATCTGTTAGTAAGCAGGAAGGTGGTCAGTCTGTCCATGGATTTTGGGAAGTGTGCATGTGTTTGAGTATGTGTGTGTGTGTGTGTGCGCGCGCGCGCCTGCGTGTGTGTGCACGTAGGAGTGGGAGTGAGTGTGAAATGGCAATTCAAACTATCTTTTGTCTCAGCTGAATTGTAAAAGTCAAATTAACATATCATCTTTAAAGAGCAGAGAAATAAAGTGATAAATACTCCCTGAAAATTTGGTGGACTAAATTGGCTTGAGATTTGTGTTCTTTGTGTGTGTGTGTGTGTGCGCGCGCGCCCGCCTGTGAGTGCGCTTGCGCACTGCTCTCGGCCACACAGCAGGTGACGATAAGGAACCATGACAAATTCACACACTCACAACCATTTACAATCTGAATAGCAGTCATATACTGTACATTTCTGCTACTAGCTGAGTGCTTACACTGGCATCCATCATTGACATAACAGGTGGCCTGGAGCTGACCAGGACAGAGTTGTGAATATCAAACTCAAATGTGTCACAAATGAGCATTGGATTTTACACTCTCCTCTGTCCAAAACGGAACATTGGACCCACAGTGTTTTTGTGCTGCAAGGCTGAAACTACAATTCAGTTTGATTGCAATGTGAGGAGACTCCTGGAACGACTACTTTGCAATTCTAGTACGTCTGCAAAAAAAGACAAGAAAAAAAGTGTGCAGCTGCGGAAAAATCTCGGTTCCACCTCCTTCATTCTGTAGCATATCATAACTGATACATGCCCCCCCCCCCCCGGAAAAAAGGGATAACTTGTTTCCTCCTAAAATAGGAGGCACAAATATTGACTTGATTTCAACTCAAATGTACACCTGTGGCATTCTTAAGGGCGTTTACTGATGTGGACTAACAGCCCAATGAACTGTCCCTGAATCTCTCCATTTCCCGCACGGATGGAAATCGATGCAAATTCATGGTTGGAGTTATGCTGTAGCATAGATTGGTTATATATCCAGAGCTGCCAGATGACATTACACTTTCCCATATGTTTTCTGCTGTTTATAGTCCTGCATCCAGTCAAGTAATGGGTGCACTTTTAAACGGTCTATCCATCGAGGAGAGTCTGTCACATAAAGATCCATCTGGAGCTCCTTTGTGTGTGTGTATATAAATAAATATGTATATATAAATATAAATATATATATATATATATATATATACACACACACACACACACACACACACACACACACACACACACACACAGTGATTATTGGCTGATTTTAATACATTTTTGAAACATTTTATCGTCAAATTATCAAGCTTTTATCAGGTTGAAATGTTTCATTATCCTAAAAGTGAGTAAAGAGTGATCGACAAAACAATGTTATTTTATGTTGTTTTTACACCTGAGAATTTTTCGTGGACATATTTGACTACAATACTAAACCCTTGTTGCTACATAAAAAAAACTCAAGTATGAAGTTCATCTAAAACAGGGTTCAAAAGACAAGAACTTTACCCTGAAAGCCTCAAGCACATCAGGAGAGGTAGAAAGAAAGAAATCAGGTCATATTGTGCAATATTTCTATCGTCATATTCAACAAACATCACCAAATGATTGTTTTGTTGTGTCTCGTTATTATGTCGAAGTGTCCCATGAAAGGTAAAATTTATCTTTTCTTCAATAAAAACAGCAGCATTACAAATAAAGTGATTCCAACCAATATGGAAATGTTTTTATTCTCCAAAAGATAATTGAACGTCTTTCTGCGCTGTTTTTTTACCCACAAACTGTGTCGCTTCCATATGTGCTCCAATATAAGACATAGCTATCTCAGAAAGGAACATGAATCAGAGCTCAATAGTGTGTGTGTGTGTGTGTGTGTGTGTGTGTTTATCTACAGAATGTTTCACTCTCTTCTCAGGAGACTGAAAAACATTTGGTAGGCATTTTTGCCATTAAAAAACAAGACCACAGGGGACAGTTGCTAAAGATAGGTACCAGGAAACAGTCCCGGCAATCCAAAGCATATGTGGTTTGATATTCCATTTGATAACTTCTTACATCCTGTGTTAAATTATTTCATATGCTAAGGAAATATTGAGAATTTCATGTCGGGTGGAACCAAAAAAAAAAAAAAAAAAGATGTGTGTGCCCTGGTCGTAAGCAGCACCACATGATTTCTTCATTACATCGAGAGTGCACTTTGGGCCATATTTAACATTATGATGATGTCTACAAAAATCGAATATTCATTGACTTTATGAATGCCGTTTTTATTCTTCTTTCAGGCAACAACTGCAACTCATAATGTTCAAAGTCCAGGGTCGGTTCTGTTAACAATTAAACGTACAGGAATTTGTCATTCATGTTAAATCCTGCTGACGCGCTTGGCTCCAGTTGATTCCCTCTGCATAGGGAACGTATATAGATGAGTGGGGACATGTCAGCTGCAGCAGGGAGCACATGTAGCTGCCACTGCTGACCCATCAGCACGTCAGTTGATGGGTCTGCCGCGTTTCCTCAGGAAACTGTGTTGTAGGTCTTAGTGTTCATATATATAAATACATAGAAATTCAATGAATTCCAAGTGTTACTGTCAAAAGTTTATTTACTCAGGGGACAAAACAGAAGGAGAAAAATCTTTTGTACGAAAAATAATTTTCAGTTTGCCGTTATGTAGCATGTAATCATGATGTTTTCTTGACCTTCAGTAAAAGGTTTAGCGACTTCAACCTTTAACATGCATTCTTTTCCACAACCACAATTTTTTCCAAGCTAACTATGTCATCACTGCCTGGAAAGAGCATGCATGTGGGGAGTTTTGCAATTGTTTGGAAGAAAAATGACACGTAACCTGTGTTTTTACACAAGAAACTCGGTGTGAATCATGGCCTGCGATAGGACATTTAGGATATGAGGTCTTGATCTTACCTTTTCAGGTTTTGAATAATCACATCACAGAACTTAGAAGATCTTATTAGACATTCATGTAAATTAATGATCTTTCCAGGCGTTGTTGAGGTGTGACATCCAAGACGGGCGGCTCAACAATGGTGGTTTCGTGCAGATGCTGCTATAGCATCAGCGTAAAGAATAGCACTGAGTGCTTTTCTCAATGGAAAATATATGTTCTCTCCTCCCTTACAGTTTGTTGGCTGATTGGTGGAGGTTAGCCTGTGATCCCCAGTGATAGAAGTTTTTCATTTTTTAATTCACTGCTCCTTGTGCAACTTTTCAGACGGTTCTGTGACTCTGACACGTAATGTTCATCTTGATGCAATTCCAAATATTTCTCAAAACCGTCAAAAACCTGAAACTACATTTTGCAATTTTTGGTGGCTCGTATCTGAACTACTCCGAATAAGCTACGACAAGAAGTACTGTATAAAGAACTTCATGGAATTTCATCAGAGAATTTGGTGTTCGGAAATCCTGAGAGAATGCATACTGAAGATAGACCCAATCAGCTCTCTCCAAATGTGGAATCTGTGTGGAATACTTTATCCGTCTCATTTTGAAGAAAACCCAGAATGCTGTATACCTATGTTGTTGGATCCTGATGCAGCAACGGAAGATTTAACTAATTAACAAAGGTATGCGCAGTGTTTGACCCATGCATAATTAAGTGCAGCACATTCATCAAATTACAGACCGCAGATGGAGCACACATTTCATTCTTGCAGCTGTGGTATAATGACTTCAGGTATTTAATCAACTGAAAGGGAAGGACCTACATTTCACAGCAGCTGTGGATGACATTACTTGGAACACAACCGACTTTGAATGGAGACTTTCTTCTGATGTGTGTATTAATCTCGATTAGATTCATAAATGTAGAAAAGTACATTTTTGGCGGGATCAGTGCAGGAGTTAAAACAACAAATAGCCAAGGCACTAGCTCACTGTCGGCACCAATCAAGGCTGAGAGGTTTAATAGGATGAGAACTTTCTCTCTGGCCAGTCAAGATCAATTTTTCCTCTTAAGGACAGCCATAATGACAGCCTTCTGACTCAGCTTGTTAAATCCTCATTCTACCAAACCACCGGCTCTTGGTGAAACCCAGGTGATGCGTAACGTGTGTTTGCTCTGCTTTCCTGGTGTGTATTTGTAAATTGTAATTAAATGATGCATAATTGCCATGGTTGCAAAGTTTTGCAGATGTCACGGTATTTTCTGTTTTACAAACACAGCTTTCCTGAAAAGAAAAAAAAAAAAGAAAGGAAAAAACCCCCAGGATACTCGGATAGTCTGTCAAGCTCTATGGCAATTGCCAAGTGTGTAGAAAGACATGCGTGGCTGAGGCTGGGCTTCAGCCACACCGGCTGTCTGAGAAAATGTTCCAGTAAAGACACTGAGTGCCTCAGCGTGTATACCTGCCCTATCCCGCTGCCATTCTGCAGTAAATGGCTATTTATCATGACAGGGATGGATGTGACAGCCTCTCTCTTCCTTTCAAATTCAACAGAATTCGCAGACACTGCACAGGGTGAATTACGCCCTCGATTCAGATGGAATCAACTTTATGAGGGCGCAACTTTTGGGTGGCAGATTGGCTTATAGGAAGCGAGGCTGTCTAAGAACTGAAAGGCTGTTGGTTCGATCGCTGGCGTTGACAAGAGACTTTATTGTAGTCGTAGGATGACAAGTGGTGGGTGGATAATATTGTACGATACATCTGTGAGAGTAGCAGAGCGTGCTGAGATGCTTTTAAACCAGCGGGCGACACGCTCATCACAGACTCGTGTTGGAATTTCTGGAGGGAGGTAGCATCACGTTGATTATCATGAACACTTCGTTCTTTACAAAAAACAAGCAATTACTTCAAAAGACAATACAACGTTCACTCAAAAAGAAGTTTTATATTCAATAAAAATGTATTTGATAATGATTTTTTTAATAGCTTTTACTAATTATTTACAATGACCTAAGCTCAAACAATTAATCAGTACAAGTTTCAATGAAAAATAATCACATTGCTGTCTTTTTATGAAATCATCTACTATAGACGTAAATAAAGTCAAAATTGCAGCTTTTCTTTCGAGAAAACTATGTTTCAAATCACGTCGTCTCATTTGAGGAACGCGTGTTAATATTGGCGGCTAACCCTGGCAGTTCTGAGCAGGTTTTAATTCCACCAAAAATGACCATCTTCCTTACACTGGAACTCGGAGGATTCACGGAGGTCATTCAAAGGTGCATCTACAGTTTCAAAGATGTGACTGGCCAGCCAACCATGTTGCCTATATCTTTATTAGTCCTGGAGAAGTGTTCTTTTCATTCTTTTCTTCCTCATTTCTAATTCTTCTTGCCCTTCTCATGTTGGGCTCATCCCCCACACTTATTAGAATGGCTTTGACCTCATTATTCTGCATAGACCCAGCTGGTTTCTCCTGTTTTAATATCAGCTACAAAGAATGAGATGCGCGTGTGTGTATGTGTGTCAAAGTGTTTATTTTTGTGCTGACGCGCACGCGTGTGTGTGTGTGTGTTTGTGTGTCGGTCATCAAAATGTGTCCCACTCCCAGGAGCTGTTGGTCAGACAGAAATGAGAAAAGAGAAAGGAAGAGTAAGTAGATGTGCTGGCCATCAGGGAAGTGTGAACAGACCAGGAGAGACAGGACGATGCCAGGTGTTTGGCTGATTTCTGAGGAGCAGGTGTGTGTTTGTGTTCACGCGACTGGCATAAGGCTAATGCAAAATAGTTAAATAAGCACCGACACCGCTCACACCGAGAAGAATAATTTTGACAAGGGACTGCAAATGATTACCGCACACCTTCCCTCAAAAAAAAAAACAAAAAAAACAACACCTGCACATGCCTGATGTAGATGCTCCCTCTACTTCTCCAAGGACACAGACACACACAAATGTCCAAAGAGCTACTACACATCCTAACACAAACACACTCGGTCCAGGTGTCCTGGAAGACCTAGGGAGGTAAAATGGAGTAGCAACTACATTCTGAAGATCCTCCCAGTAATGTTAGTGGGATGAACTTGAAAAACTGGAACTATGATGGAACCAAAAAATGCTTTTATATAACAATGTATTCTCTCTATCTTGAGTACAACTCTCTTCATGAGGAAAACACTAGAGGATAAATGATGTGTTAAATATATTAAAGTTTATAAAAATCTCTTCATAAAAAGGTGAGAGATGTACAGTTTTGTCCTTGCTGAAAAAAGATAAAAACCTTCTCCACGGCAGTGAAAATGATGTTGGTAACCTTGATAACACCCCCCCACCCCCATTTGAATCTTCAAAACAAGATCAAAAGTCAATATCACTTTAGGTTAAAATTTGAAAGAAAAACACAACTGAGTCACAAGTTAAAAGAGTCCAAAACGGGGAAGTGATACCAAATGAATCATTGATCACATTCCAATGAGAACTTTCCAGTATGAACATACAATCCAGCTGCTGTTCTCTATAGATGGTCTCTCCTCGTTGCTGTGTGGACTGAACCCATTTCATCTTCATGGATATATGGTGGTCCCAGTAGAGAGAGAGAGAGAGAGAGAGATGCTTCAACTGCATCACAAAAGTAGATAGTCAACTGTTACCATGTGGCCTCCGCTGCAGTACCCAGCTGTAAACATCTGTGCCATTACGGGTGTTGTGAGCTCCAGAGGATGAGGCATGGAAAGTATCCTAACAGGCAATTAGACAACCTCAGGCCAGCTGCTCTCCATCCCAGCAGCGGTGGGGTCTCCTTCTCTTGGAGCTAATTACATAACAAAGACCGTCTTTAATCGGGGTCTTGCCTGTCCCCTCCCTCTCCCCCACCCCCCAATCAGATCCCCTCTCCTCCTCTTCCTCTTGTTTGTATATCGCCCTTTCTCATTCTCTCAACAACAGCTTATGAGTGCCACAGGGGAAACAGTCAGGGGGAACTTTTCTTTATGTTACCAGAGTGCTACTCAACTGGTTAGCGGGTCTCTGTGAGCCTGACGATTTTCCCATTCATTCGGACACCAACCACCAATTTATTTGATGATTGCAAAATGAATTGTCAGCAAAGATCTGTTACTTTGTACCGCCACAAAAATTCTGTACCGTTGTTGTATGTCACTTATAATATTACACCACTTAACATAACTTCATCCATCCATCGTCATCTTCCGCTTATTCCTTACTAGTAAGGGTCGCGGGGGGGGGCTGGAGCCTATCCCAGCATCTACGGGCGAGAGGCAGGGTTCACCCTGGACAGGTCGCCAGTCCATCACAGGGCCAACATAGAGAGACGAACAACCATTCACACTCACATTCACACCTACAGTCAATTTAGAGTATTCAATCAGCCTCGTCCCCTCTTGATGTCTTTGGACTGTGGGAGGAAGCCTGAGTACCCGAAGAGAACCCACGCAGGCACGGGGAGAACATGGAGACTCCACACAGAAAGATCCCGCGCCCGAGCCAGGACTCGAACCCGGAACCTTCTTGCTGTGAGGCCACAGTGCTAACCACTGCACCACCGTGCAGCCCCCTTTACATAACTTAAAATGTAAAAATTAATGGATGAAAACACTCTAACATTAAAAAAAAAAAAAAAAAAAAATCTGGTGCCTGAGAGCAAAAATAGGGAAGTCAAGAACTTATGGCTGGTATCCACAGAAATGCTCCTTCTCCTGCCAAATTTCATTTGTTTTGCCACCCCCACAGATAAAGAAGAAAAATATTGTGGAGAAACTAGATAAAGTTTCGAGAAGTAAATACATTTGTGGAAAAACCTGGACGTGGACAGAATGAGCTTGGGGTGCAGCTGTTCAACAAGTCGATACTTTAATTTATACGGCGTTATTTGGGTCAAGTTGTGTTTCCTTTGTTATTTCAAATTTATATTTCGCATTCGTGCCACGCATATTCACGATCGATAAGTACAACTTCAGCCTGTTGACTCTCATCCCAGCACATTCAGCCTCAGATGCAAACCACCTCAGGGTCCACTGGAGGTCGGATGAGCCAATTAAACTCCATCAGCAAAAAGCAAAGAAACGATTAGGCTCCCCTCTTCTTCTGCAGGTTCTCTGGTTGTTGAACACTTCTCGAACTATAACCCCTGTTTTGATATTGATGACCTTGAAGGCAGGGCCCTGCAGTAAAACGTGTCCGGATGTAGGTACCGCGGTCTACGTGGCTGTTTTGGTACTGGGGTTGTCCAGCATCCTTTCACCAGATAATGATGAGACTACAAAGTTTCTCCAATGTGTCCTGGTTCCAAGCACACTCGTTAAAAAAAACAAAACAAACCAAAAACCTTACGCTTGAATACTACATTCATTATGACCAGATACAAAAGCTCACGACAAAATATCCCTGCAGTTCAATTCCCCTCAAGTCCCTTTTCCTCTTGTAAGCCATGAGAGCAGCATGACTATGAAGCCAGCAGCAGTGCCCTGTCCATCACCTGACCCAGGGACTTTGGGAAAGCCAGGTACTCTGATCTGCTATGAGAAGAATATACGCAAATGTGCCGCTTAGAGAAAAGCACAGCCACCAGAATGTTGATGTTTTACATCTCTAGAACCAATTTACAACACGAGGAGTCAGCATGTCTGTCAACTCTGCCTGCCTTTTCTTAGGCAGCACAATTGACCATGATATTTGTCCTTTGCTGTGGACGCACTAGCAGAGTGACAGCGGCTCTTGGGTTTTTTCTTTTTGGCTTTGCCTAACTAGGTCCCACCAGCCAAGGCCCACACTAACACCCTCTTAACTGAGTTTGCAGTTTATTCAGACTTGGCCTGGAAAACACACATCATCTGATTAATTTTTTATCATGTCTACTTTCTCTTTCTCTCTCCCTCCCTCCCTGACACCATTGCTTGTTTTAAGATTCAGTGAATTCATTCATTTTGCACACTTGCTTCTTTTTATTTATGTTTCCTTCTCTCTTAATCTTCCTTGATTCCCTCGGAAGTGGCAGGGTTGGTATACATATTCAGCGTTGTGTGACAATGGGTGACGGGTGAGCAGTAGTGATGGGCCGGTCAGGGACAAAATGCCAGTCCAGTCCTGCTGTTCTCATAACACTGAGCACACGAGCTGTAAGTTGTGTGGAATTTTTCTTTTTCTAAATCATTCACAGCATTCAAGGACTCCCTCCACCTTTCTTCTATATTCCCTCACATCTCACCAGCTGTCACAATCATCAAGCCCCTCTGTGAAAATAATGATAAAGTCAGGTTTTGAGGAACCAGTCATAACCTTCCGTTATGCAAATTCAAGCCCTCTGCGCCATCCAACACATGTTGCTACTGTAAAACTCCATTAATGAGACGAAGACTATCAAATTATTACAAAGTGCTGGAGAAGGCTAACACAAAGCGCATACATATTGTGCATATAGATTGTTTAGAATTCTGATTCCCACCAAATGGCTTCAGAGGGCCATCTGTGTCCAAGATTATTAAACAGATTCCAGCTTGGCTCGCTCTTCTTTCTGTCACAACAGGATGTCTTATCCCCCTGTGCTGTCGCGGCACAGCCATTCTAAGTTGGGGATGAGACGTCCATCACAGTTAATGTTCTTAAGGAAACTCTGGGTTATCCTAATTATGGCAAATGCAGACTAGCACAATTTACTTGTTTAATCAAATCGTTTGCTTTGTTTAATTAGCTGGATATGTGCACAGAGAGGAGGAGGAAGGAGTGAGTTTCTTTGGAGGGGAGAGAGACTAAGAGAGCCAGAGAGGGGTGAGTGAGATGGCTATGCACGTACAAACACACTTTGCCTGAGGACAGAGGGAATTAGAAAGAAAATTAACAACCCATTGTAGAATTTGCACTCAAAGCACAAAAATTAGACACTTTAGAAAACTCCTGCAAAGACCAATTCAAGGTACATTTGCTTGAAAACCAGGAAACTACTGAACACAAACTGGTTGACATGACAGTTATTGCACAGCCTAGTCATTTGAGGAAGTATTTCTCTGTCTTATGAGCTCCTTAATGATCCTTGTTTTATCCCCAACAAATATGGTTTTGAAAATATTTATGCATGTTTATCATCTCTATTAAGGTCAATTGTGAGTTTTCCATCTGTGAAGGCCCCGCCATTGAACTTCTACATTCAGAATTTTTACAAAGTCAGGCTTATATTGCCGCAAAAGGTTAATTGCATCTCAACTTTTTCATATGTAATCCACCTTGACATTCCACTCTTATTTGCTTTGTTCAACAAATTAAGCTCAGGAAAAGAGGAGATCATGCACTTTTTTGAAGTCAAAGACATTTTATCCCCAAAAAAAAGAAAGGAAAAAAAGAAGAAAAAAAAAAGGTCCAAATTCACATTAGTCCACCATAATTACACTGTCATCTCAGAATCCAATATTTAACTCCTTGACCTCGCTAATAAAACAGTGAGTCTTCATTCAGACTCATTAGGGACAACATCAAGACGGTGATGCCACACCAAAAACCCTTCTCCATAATATCAGCCAATGCTGCAAAGAATTTAAATGACATAAAAATGAATTTTTTTTATTTTGTTAGAATTATAAATAAGTGACGTAACAGATGAAAGTCCTCACATTAAAGAAAACTATCAAGTTATGTGATATTTTGTACATTTACATGCACCATAGATGAATTTCTTTTGAATCATAAATGACTATTTGGTAAAATAGCATTAGAATGCCTGCAAAATTGACGAGGCTTTTAAGACTGACTGCATGTATTAAAAAAAAAAAAAACACTCCTCAAACCTGTAGCATATAGCGCAAATGCAGTTACTTTCATTGTCCGTGTTTTCACACAGGACAGCTCTGGGATCAGCCTTATATGGCGAGAAATTTCACAAAGTTATATTACATTTTGACTTTGTGCGAGAGGGAAAAAAAAAATACAACAACAACAATCGATTGAAGATGTGCCCAAAGTTTGTCCTTTACTCAAGGGGGAAACTGTGTTCTTGAGACGCAGGTGCTCACATGATCCGCTCCTCATCCTCGGCCCGGCTCTCTGAATCTAACCCACTACGGTGTCAAATGAGACCAATTACGTTTCCCAGCAATCAATCGTTCCCAGCAACTGAACCAACATCAAACTCATTGATTGAGAACAAGGCTCCGGTCGACGTAAGGTGATCAACCCCTCACAACTGCTCTCAGCCACATTGATTTTTTTTTTTTTTTGCACTGCTCTCTACATTGGTAGACAAAGGACAGTACTTTTCACTGTAACTTCAAGTGTTTGACAGAACTTCCAGGAAAGTTGCTCTTGACGAAAAAAACCAAAGCGATGATTGAACATGACTTTGTATTTCTATGCTGCTATTGAACTACAAACAAGTAGAGTATGTAGTACATAAAATATACATATACTACAATGTATCTGTCTATCTATCTATCAATCTATCAACACACACACACACACACACACACACACACACACACACACACACTACAATATATACGCCTACATGTATCTGTACTGTAAATGGAGCCAGGTCACATGCTTTACTCATGTTCTTCCTCATGCGTAAACAAAACAGTAAAATAAAATAATTAAACATAACAATAGTTGTGTGGAAAGTGGCAGACGCGCTGAAATACAAAATTAAAAAGATGAACACAGACAAATGAAGTAAAACCCCATTTTGGTCAATTTTAAACTGACTTGGGAGTGTAAAAATCCCATGGAGCCTTAGAGCACGAAACCATAACATAATATTTAGCCTCATATGATTTTAATTTTGTTGAAAATGAATTTAAAATTGGTATTTGAAAAAAGACAAAGTACCAATATAAATTCTGAACAATACACAGCCGTACTACATAGGAGGAATCAGGTTTGAAGCTACTGTAAGAGCAGAAAGTTACTCAAAACAACTTTCTTTTGAAAAGACAATGCAAGCCTTTTAAAATCATTCTAATCAGAATGATATGCTTATATATTTAAAAACTGATTTCTACCTTGTATTTTTGGGTGTGTCAGTCTTTAAAAAAAATTAATGTTGTGCCATAGTTTTTTTTCCCCAATTAATATTGAGATTTGCTGCACAGACACATAGAAAAGGTGACCAGAGAATCTTCTTTTCATTTCCTTGGTCTTCTGAGCATTTTAAGTTACAGTTGCTGCAAATCCTTGGTCTGTATAGTTACCATGGTTACAGGTGTTGTTCTCATCTACCCAGAGGCAAAATTAACACTAAGACTCTATAAAATACCCTTTAATTTCAAGGTCAGTGAGAATAGCGAGAGTGAAAGACAGACTGGAAAAAAAAACAACTGTAGCAGTCAAGACTCTTGTATGAAAAAAAGTGTTTGACAAAGTTTCCCTTCGAAGCAAAGATGAGCGGCACGTAGAGATGAACGTGTGGGCGAGAGGATGAAAAATGTTCTCTCATTTCTTCAGCTTAATAAGTTTCAAAGATACATGAGAAGAATATTGTTTTGTCATTTTCACCGAGCTCCAGTATGCGAGTTGTTTTGTTGTAGCAGATTAATGCAATTTCTTATTGATAAGTAGATTACAGATACTGTAGGCACACACACTGCTGCCTAAGCTGCTTACTTAGTGGATTCCGCGACTCATCAGTTACCATGATAACAGGTCTGGTAGCTAGTGGTGAAAGGGTTAACAGTGGAGTTATGTTCATCACAATAAGTAGATGCAATACAGACTCACTGCAATACAATTCTCATGGATTAGAATTGCACATCTACCCAATAACACTTCACCGCGTTGTGTAACGGTGCTATTAATCATTTCTCCTGCATCTTGGATGGCAGCTGATGGTGGTAAATGGTGTTCTATTGTTACCTTCATATACTTCACACTCTTCCACCTTAACAAATGTCTCGCTCCGGTGCTTTTTCACTTCTTTCAAAAGGTGATAGTTAATAAAGCACTCAGAGAATTGTCAACCTTGTCACTCAAAACAATCGCAGTGACTTGGTGCGAGCAAGCTAATTGTTCTTTCTGCTTTGTGTCTATATGAACTCTGGAAACAAATCTCTTGCCCTTGTTAGCTCTCAAGGACACACAGTGCAGTGTGACCCGTATTATCAAATTGTTAAAAGACAAACCTTGAGAG